>NC_089791.1:35539882-35582382 GCF_040412425.1 Macrobrachium rosenbergii
ACTTTCATTCGGAATGTGCGCAGTAAATGCAAGGTTCCCACTAATATGACTTTCATTGGGATATGTGCAGTAAATGCAAGGTTCCCACTAATATGACTTTCATTCGGATATGTGCAGTAAATGCAAGGTTCCCACTAACTGCAAGATAATCTAATAAATCTGAAATGGGGTTATAATATAAGTCATTTATTTATATTTAAGATAGTGACGTATCTCTTCAGTATTGTGAGATATAGTGCAAATATATCAGATGTGTAATGTGTGAACACAAAAAGATAATGTTATGTAAAAAAAAAAAAAAAAATATTTGCATAAGCAACATCTCTTCGGTATTGTTGACCCGCAACAACCGACGCCATTTTAATAAACAACAAAAAAAAAGGCAATATAAGGCCCTCGAAAATACGCCACCCTTTAAGTCTCGCAGCTCTAGAGTGTTTCACACTTCAAAGGGAAAGGGCTACGTTGCCGAAAGGCGTAGCCTACACAATTTTCCACACCCTGCCTCACACCTGAAGCAGAGAAGATTGATATCTACTTTGTAGGCCGAAGCCAGAACCTGGAAGCATTTTCCCGAGATGTAACCGAGTACCGGGACCTTTCCCTGAAGCGGGACGCCATATCTTAAAAACTAACCATAGAATTTTCTTGAAAATAATCTCATTAGGCTTCCCACATTCAAAATTTCCCATGATATTTCCCACACCCAACTTACGCCACAGGTATTAATCTAATCTAACCTAGCCTAGGGGCATACCAAAAAAAAAACCGGGGTTGGTGCAATACTAGCATACACTTCAGGAATTTGCAAACCGGACTAACAGGACTGATGGGATAGGCTGGAGACACCTTGAGGCCGCTAAATGTTGAAATATTCAGCATAATTCCCTTTGAAATCTTGACCATTTTTTATCATTTTTTGATACTTTGTCTATCGGAATTTTGATATTGCTTTACCTACATACACCACATTTCTAGAGTCAAGGCTGGATTCCCGAATGATACATATTGCTATTGAAGGTAGTTTGACTTCATCTGAAGGGACATGAAGACTTACTGTTACCTGTTATCATCCCGACCTGAAAACTGTACAAACGGACCTTAAAACCATTTGCTCGAGATACATGTGTAAGTAAGGAAAGATACAAAATGGACTAATTAGGAACCATTTTTACCGGATATTGTAAAATGATACTCCAGAGTACTTCATTCTCTCTCTCTCTCTCTCTCTCTCTCTCTCTCTCTCTCTCTCTCTCTCTCTCTCTCTCTCTCTGTCAAGAAGTTGCTTCCCTAAGTATCCTATTACTCAGTTTGAATTGAATTGAATTGAATACAGAATTTAAGCCAAAGACCAAACACTGGCACCTATGAGGTCATTCAGCGCTGAAACGGAAATTGACAGTAAAAGGCTTGAAAGGGGTAACAGGAGGAAAACCTCAAAGCAGTTGCACTATGAATCAACTGTTAGGACAGGGTAGAGAGTAAGATGGGAGAAAGAGAATATGAAAGGAGGTACAGTAAAAGGAACGAAAGGGGTTGCAGCTAGGGGCCTATGGAAGGGACACTGCAAAGAACCTTAAGTAATGCCTACAGTGCACCACATGAGGTGTACTGACGGCACTTGTCCCCAGTTTCTCTCATAAATGCAGTTCGAGTCACGGCTAATGAGAACAGCATCTCTCGATGCAATGACCATAAATGCCATGCCATTGAAGCGAAAAAATAGTTTATGAAAATATAATAAAGAAAACTAGCATTTATTCTAATGTGTTCATGCTTCATTAGTGGGAGATAAAAAATTAATGAAAGAAAATGCTTCAAATCTTGCTCATTCTTGCAAAAAGGAATTTTGCAATGGTTACCTCGTTTATAACATTATACTGTATTACAAACACCCACACAGAAAAAAATATATAAAATCCTTTGATAAAAACATAGAGACATAATTTTATAACAATGATCCCCGCAGTTACAAATGACTATAAAAAGCTCATAAACCACTTACTGATTTTATATATATATATATATATATATATATATATATATATATATATATATATATATATATATATGTGTGTGTGTGTGTGTGTGTATATAATAAAGTATGTACTTATATATCAACATATTCTTGATAGTTAGGTGATTAAAGTCACCTACTATCAGTGCTTTCAAACCAGGCCATGGTTTGAATCACAGCCGGCGCAGAAACGCTTATCAATTATAATTCCCTTTGGGTGTCAGTTATTATTGAACGATACATGTGTCTTAATACCTTGTCAAGATATAAAAGTCACGTATGTATGTATGTATGTATGTATGTATGTATGTATGTGTGTATATGTATGTATATATATATATACGAGTATATATATACATGTAATGTTTATTTCCAAAAGCCATATACAAAAGTACTTTCACAAAAGCTAATTATATGCTCTCTCTAATCAATTGTCTAGCTTATCCTAACAGCGAGAAGGCAAACGTTTCATCGTCATGGACGAATATGGTCTTTATCTCGTCATTACTTCAGATCAAATGAAGCCGATAAGAGATAAAATAAAGTTTAATAATGAAAAAGCTAAAAAAAACACACGCAAACACAACAGTCAGCATCACAGGACAATTAAGCATGAAATGAAAATAACCGTAATGTCCAGATACTTTGGGACAAGAAATAAATATGGGCAACGTATCACATCAAGCCCAGTCATTATTAGCCTCCTGAATAATATTGAATATAACATCAATGATTTCGTAACTGCAACGAGATCTTTACAAAATGACAAAGCTAAATAACTCTAGATAGCTCGACAATTCCATGCAGAGGAGGAATTCGTGGAATGAATATTCATTCATACCAAAAATCCTCGGGTCTGTCTCAAAGCAAAGGAAAGTTGATAAAAATATTCTTAATACGTGGAGCCATCTGATAGCAGGCGCAGTATAAATAGCTGAAGAAAAATGGTTGAACATGCACAGTGAACTCATTCACACAGGAAAAAAAAAAACTTTCAGCTGAATTCAGTCACTGTGCTTGACTACTCTAAGAAAAGTGAAGATTTTTTGACCTTACGAGACTGTACAGCGCAAAGCTTGAATCATTTTCGCGAAATCCGGTATGTGTACATTCTAACGGTATATAAAATCCCTCGAATCTTGCTGGTGCTGCTTTGCAGAGCGAAACTGATTAATATTAATGATCTGTGGTTGAGGATATATCAATTTTTATCCATTTTTTTCCTTTTAACGATTAACGGAATACTCCCCAGTTGAAAATTATTATAATGGGCGCTTGAAGTGCGTATGGGAGAGATAAAATTCCAAATATTTGTGGGTTTGCGTCGACATTCCACGACACAAATGTTTGCCGTTTCCTGCATTTCACACTTAGTGTTCTCGTTATTTGGGCATAATCACGTGCTTCTAAATCATCTTTCAATGCCGAGCGATGAATTCTTGAATAAGAATAATCCTGTTGCCTGTCCCGGGGTAATGCTTCCCCACATTCCATTAGGGAAATTGAATTGTTCTGAGTATTAAGGCTGTGTGTTAAAGTGATTGCGTCTTTCGTCATAAAAACCGAACACCTGGTCCTCCTGCAGCAAAGGTCGCAGACCTCATTAAATGAATTCAACCTTCCATTTATGATTTGCACGACCTCATTAAATAAATTCAGAGTATATCAATCATCGGATAATGGTGACACAGTATCTGATAAACTCTCGATTTTCTAGCGAAACATTTCCCAAGCATGGTACTCTCTCGCAACTTTTTTTTGAACGGCTAGAGAGAGAGAGAGAGAGAGAGAGAGAGAGAGAGAGAGAGAGAGAGAGAGAGAGAAATATTCACGTAGCATTTTCCCAGCCGTTGTACAAAGGGCACCGAGTCTTCCTCTTCAATAGTGTTGAATATTTTCTAGAATGCATTTACTGTTACATTAAGCGATGCTTTCGTCTAATAAAGAATATACACCAGAGACCTTCATTAACAGATTAAAAGTGTCTCGGTGATGCATTTTCAAAAATGTTCAGGCATTTCATTCATCCTGTCATCAGAGAGAGAGAGAGAGAGAGAGAGAGAGAGAGAGAGAGAGAGAGAGAGAGAGAGAGAGAGAGAGCAGTGTATATCTGTCCAGATTATTCACTAATAAAGTCCGTCAGGCAATAAGAATACATTACATTCATACCCTGCTTTTAAATACACACACTGTAATAAAAAATTTTTTTAAACATTCTCCATAACAGTCCAAACGACGGTGCTAGTATGTGCTCACGAACCAACTGTCGAGAGTTAATATGGAATGAAGCTGATTTAAATAGATTAACAATGATTCTGGATAAAGAAAAAAAAAGTTTAGAAAAGCAATGAACTTGTAACAAAATATGCTTACGTTAATAACTTCATTATTTAAAACCATTAAGTATATGTTTTCATATTGTGTTATGAAGGCCGGAATTCATATAAGGTTTCCTTCATTTGCAGAAAAGAGAATATACGGAATAATTTGGAGGTGCTTGTATTCTATAATTTACTAGCACGCAAAATCGTGATAAACATTTCAACGACCAGTAATTCTCTCTCTCTCTCTCTCTCTCTCTCTCTCTCTCTCTCTCTCTCTCTCGCGTACGCTAGATTTTACGCAATACTTTATCTATTTATTGCTGTAAATACTAAGAGAGGTGATAACGTTATTATGCGTTACATTTTTTTGTAATGTCTCCAAGTTAGAAACCAAACAGGTGAGAATTGGCCTAACAGGTATCCAGAGGAACGTCACTTGAAAACTGTGTGGCCTCAAATACCATTAGCACCGTAAGGGGGTGGTGCCGTCACTGCACCTCATGCGGTGCACTGTAGGCATTACTTAAGGTTCTTTGCAGCGTGCCTTCCTTAGGCCCCTAGCTGCAACCCCTTTCGTTCCTTTTACTGTCTCTCCTTTCATATTTTCTTTCTTCCACCTTACTTTCCACCTTCTCTTAACAATTGATTCATAATGCACCTGCGAGGTTTTCCTCCTGTTACACCTTTCAAAACTTTAACAGTCAGTTTCCCTTTCAGCGCTGAATAACCTCATAGGTCCCGGTGCTTGGCCTTTGCCCTAAATTCAATATTCAATTCAATTAAAATACCATTAGCAATAAAGGACCTGCGCATCAGTTGATAAGAAAAACGTACCTGATGTACTTGAGTCTGGATAAATCATTTCAATACTGTCCGCTAACGAACAGGTTTAGTTATTGGTTTTTTGTTTCGAGTTTCAATCCCATTTTTGTTCGCTACAGCCGTTCTTTCATCTCGAAAGCCAGCTTCAGCAAGTCTCTTTCAAGTCAAGCTACGACCAACACTATTGTTATATTTTGAACTTTCACGGTTCATTAGTGTGGTCCTGTTGAGAGCTCACTAACACCAGGATGACCATTAGATGAAACGCAAAAATTTCAAGTCCTGATAACAGTGTCTTTGGAACCGAACTTCTTACATATATTTCAGACACTGAAGCTATCTTCTGTTGCCCGAGATATTAACAATGGATTGCTTTATTTTTATTTTTTCATTAATTTCGCTGATACGTTTACAGATAAAACTGGATGCAGTACAAAACCTGAAAAAAGGAAGTGGCTTTTCCTGCTAACTGAGGACAATCAAAGGAATTCAAACTTCCAGAGCACCGGAATACAATAAACAATAAACAAACACAACGAAGGATTCTAACATTCGTTAATGAAACTAAATGCAATATAAATGTACACAGAAAATAAAGACGAAAGGTTTCCCCTCCTCCATATGCTGAATCTACAACGGTTATCTGATGCATCTCCATGAATATATACTGCGAGCAAACAGACCACAATGACCACATCAGAAGCAAAACAAGGTTCTTATGTCAACATTCTCCTCCTAACACCGCCCCCCCCCCCGGGAGATAATGTTATAACATGTCTTGGACTGAAGCACGCTCAAGTGAAATTGAATTCTGTTTTCCCACACAGGAGCGTTTAAATATCTAAATTGAATCTCTTCCCTCGCCACATTCAAGTTTCAGATATAAAGAGGCTGTAAATACTCTCATTTCCTCTGCTATTTTCCAAATAATCGTTTAAGGGGCTCAGTTAAATTCGTATTGCAGCAATGAATGAATAATATTGAAGGATGAGACTTCGCCAGCTTGAAAGACGGATTGATTGATTGATTGGTTCAAGGTTCTCTGGTGCCGAGACAGAGAGAGGGAGTCAGATGGAAATGGCAAAAGCCTAACAAACCGCCCCCCTCCAACCCCCCGCCAATACAAAAACGAAGTAATGCAAGTTAATAAAGGGAGAATTAAACCAAATTTTAGTTTATCTCGCACAGTGATTTTATAAGTCCGACTCGATAAACAGAAACATGTGCAATTCTCAATGTAATGGTTGCCATAGCAATTAATCGTAGTCTTCCTAAGCTTACTGTTAAACGTTCCTTCACTTATTTTAAATCTTTTAAGTGCTTGACACGATATTCATTATTAAACGAGTTGTTCCCTTGATGCTATACGGGCCATTACAGGCGCATAAATATTGCTACTAAATAATGCACACACTGAAGTTAAACGGGTCGAATGACTTCTCTTTCATTCTGAATTTTGAGAGAGAGAGAGAGAGAGAGAGAGAGAGAGAGAGAGAGAGAGTATAAAGAAGTCTACCTAATGATCTGAGATTTTAAAGGTATAAAGGAAGAAGTAAGTATTCTGAAGTATCATTAAACATTCTCTTGATCTTATGCGACTGAAAATTATAAAGTAGATGGACATTTATTTAATATCCACGCTACCCGAAGACATGACGTTTAAACGCGATTATAATAACAAAGGTGTCTTAATTTCAAATGGAAATTCTAGTGTCTAATGAGAAAAAAATGCATGACGAATCTACAAAATCTATATAGTGCGAATCGGATTCACTTTGAGTACACAGTATGCCTGTATGCAAGCAATACGCATTTTCCGTTAATCTTCGCGCTGTTCCACTTCAATAAAACTGGAACATAAAATAGATGTAACCTCAAATAATTCCATCCAACTTTCCATTCGCCTCTGTGTTTCTCTAAGAAAATGAAAAGGGGTTTTATGGGATATTCCTAATATATGCAAGATGATTTACTGATTATTTAAACTTGAAAAAAAAAAATTTTATATTAAATTGCATTACCTGTACAACAGACTGTTCTAACATATTTCACGATATAAAGTTTATATCAGTCACTATGTAAAAAGATAATGCTATAAAAAATATTGAAATAATTCCCTCGGAAACAAAACCTAACGACTTCACCATAGCGTAATAGAATAATCGCAAGCAACACAAAATGTTTCAGGAAAAACGGTTGCAGCTGGGACATTCTATATATACTTAAGAAAGATCGACTATTGGAAGAGATTCTGCGAGGTGATTTGGTTCGTGCCAAGAAATAAATTCCTTTTGGCAGGGGTTCAACGCCTGCAGTCTCCCCCAACGCCCTGTCGCTCAAAAAAGAAGTTATTGTTGAGAGAAACGACCATTATCCAGCGGCTATTCACCCCAAAAATGAGGGAAAACTTTCCCAATGTTTTGCCTCTCTTGAAAGGCGACTCAGTTAATGACGGAAGAAGTTGGAACACACATGAAAGGAATGAATAACTTATGGATAAAAGCTCCTCAATGGAAGGTATAATTTTCCTTAACTTTTCCTCCTGAAAAGATGAGATATTAATAGACAGATAGACAAAATGATAGACACACAGATAGCTAATTAACAAAACAAGCTGTTGTTTAGCTAGATAACAAAAACAAGAAGTTGTTGTAGAGCTAGATAACGAAAACAAGAAGTTGTTGTATAGCTAGATAACAAAAACAAGAAGTTGTTGTAGAGCTAGATAACAAAAACAAGAAGTTGTTGTATAGCTAGATAACAAAAACAAGAAGTTGTTATATAGGTCGATAACAAATACAAGAAGTTGTTGTAGAGCTAGATAACAAAAACAAGAAGTTGTTGTATAAGTCGATAAGAAAAAGAAGGAGTTGTTGTATAGGTAGCTAAGGAAAACAAAAAGCTATAGAGGGTTTGACCAAACCAAATGACTCCCAATCATATTCCATCAATTTTGTATGAGGAAAAAACTTTCCATAAATAATGAGATTGCTTTTCAAGTTCTTAATTACACTGTTTAATCACAGCTGTAACGCAATCGAACACTCTGAAGAAAATCGTACCGTAACTATTATTATTCTTCTGCCTCCTAAAAGCATAATGTCCAAATATTGAAAAATAAACAGCACACTAAATAATTACAATTGGAACACAAACAGAGTATACAACATCTGCTGAGAATAGTAAATAAAAAAAATAAGGCAATGATCAAAGCATTTCGCGAAAGTCTTCTAGAATAAATCAAACTTCCGCATCTTAATAATCTGTTTTCAAATATGTTTCCCTGACCTGTGCTTTTAACCACATTTGCAAATTGCTTGTCTAGACTTTGAACTCGGTCTCCTAGAGCTATTTCTTACTTCTCTGTTTTGCTAATGCGCAGAATGTTAGGAACTGAATATAGTTTCTCAGGTCACTGAACTGAATTGAATTGAAAAATTTAGGCCAAAGGCCAAGCACTGTGCCCTGTGAGGTCAAGCAGCGCTGAAACGGAAACTGACAGGAAAAGGTTTGAAAGGTGTAACAGGAGGAAAACCTCTCAGTTGCACTATGAATCAACTGTTAGGAGAGGGTGGAAAGTAAGATGGAAGAAAGAGAATATGAAAACAGGTACAGTAAAAGGAACGAAAGGGGTTGCAGCTAGGGGCCGAAGTTGTTTGAAAGTGTGCACACATTTTGTATGCACACACTATGTTCATCTTGAAACTGAAGAGAACTTTCATGAAACGTTCAGATTCAGAATGAAAGAACAAATCAATCAGTCTTGCTGAGGTCTGATCTGAGATAAAAGAAGACTGAGATCAAACAGCGTTATGGCTAGCAGAGAAGCAAACAGATCTCGAATGAAAACTCAAGTCTGGAGGCAATGAAACTTGCGGTGGGATAATTGCCTCAATTCCCACCTGAAGAAGGTTCTGCACGACGAAATCTTGTTTCATCACTCAGACCCACGGTGTAATTGTGACACATGGTGGTAAGCCAGTTTTAGATTTCGAATTCCGATACCCAGGGGGAGCCAAGAATAACGACTTGTCGGAGACTGCTTTCGCCATCGAACCTGACGACCAAATGAAATCGCAAATATCACTAAACAATAACGACAGCTTTTCGAGACAGATGGTAATGAGGAAATAAAAGGAGGATTTGCGTTGTTCATTCTGGACAAAAGTTTAGAATAATGAAACGGTCTCTACCATTTTTATTTTTTTATCTTTATTTTGTTTAAATCTTTAACTGAAAACCCTTACGGGAAGAGTCAACGGATTAGAAACCCAAAGGGTTATCATCTTGCAAACAGAGACGAGTTAACAGGAAAAGGTGATGAATTATGAGATATGAGCGAATAGCAAATAAAACCGATTTACCTGAGTTCAGGAGACGGCAGCAGCATAACATTCATAAAAAGAGCTACGTGTTCCAAAGGTGGTGAAGGTGGGTTAAAGCCGATGCCAAGTACAATCTCCCCGCTCTTGATGGGTAAAAAAAGTACGGCAGATTCGGCATTACTTTATACCTCTCTTGGTGGCTAAGTGGTTTGACCCTCGACTGGAGTCGTTGGTGGGTGCTGTATTGAGTGTTCGAGACATTTCGGTACCAATCCATTTATCACTTATAATTCCCCCGCGGTGATACTCCCGAAGTAGAGTGAATTGGATATCAAACGACATTTGCAGCTTAATGATTATATATATATATATATATATATATATATATATATATATATATATATATATATATTGTTTGTGTGGGGTGGATCTGTGTAAATTTAAACATTCGAGATGTAACGCCGTCCACGTCCATCTTCTGAGGTTAAGTGTCTTGGTGGGTTAGGAGAACACGGGAGCCTAAACATACCACTAATAGCCATTCTCTCTCTCTCTCTCTCTCTCTCTCTCTCTCTCTCTCTCTCTCTCTCTCTCTCTCTCTCTCTCAGTTCCTCGTTGGGAGAGTGGGTTCCGTTCTCAACTAGCACTCTGCTGGCCGCGAGTTCGAATCTCCGACCGGCCAATGAAGAATAAGAGGAATTCATTTCTGGTGATAGAAATTCATTTCTGGCTATAATGTGGTTCGGATTCCACAATAAGCTGTAGGTTCCGTTGCTAGGTAACCAGTTGGTTCTTAGCCACGTAAAATAAATCTAATCCTTCGGGCCAGCCCTAGGAGAGCTGTTAATCAGCTCAGTGGTCTGGTTAAACCAAGGTATACTTTCTCTCTCTCTCTCTCTCTCTCTCTCTCTCTCTCTCTCTCTCTCTCTCTCTCTCTAAATAGTTCTGCACTAAGAGCAAACCTTGGACAAATCGAAGACCATGATAAAGTTTCTGACAGAGTTGAGAAACAATGGAGGCCAACTTGTGAAGAATAAAGTCACCTGTATATGTGGATATATAAAGGACTCGGATCTTATATCAACGATGAAGAATACAACGGCAGAAGAGAGAACAGATCTCTTGTGAACACCACCAGGGATGGGGGGGGGGCGGGAGCGTAGTGCTTGTAGCATCACGAACTGCGATAGATATCAAAACAGGTTAGATAAAAAACTTCAACCAGGTTCACAAAGATGAGTTAAGGTATAAACAGACATGAGATAAGAGGGGCCTATGTCAGGTGCTTTCAGATCACTTGAGATGCTTGGAAGAATGACATGAACTTCTGAGAATTAACCAGATATGAGAAGAGTAGAACCAGAGATAGCCAGGTTATTTTGCCATAAGAAATGGTGAATGGCGATCAGTGACAAGGCTGTGTGCTCTTATATTCGATAACTCTCCAAATTAATCCAACAAGGATGGAAGTGGTTTACAACTTCTCTAAGGAGGTTTGAGTAATAATAATAATAATAATAATAATAATAATAATAATAATAATAATAATAATAACGGCTGCTTTAGTCCTGATCACGTAAGAGGAGCACCTCTAGAAGCTCGACGGGCTACGTGGAATCCTGTCGATGACATCAGGAGGGAAGCAAACTGCATTATTGAAATAATAATAATAATAATAATAATAATAAAATAATAATAATAATAATAATAATAATAATAATAATAATAATAATAATTTACAATGTAGTCAAAGGTGACAAATGTATTTTATAACTGAAAAAGTCTGTCTCATACTTTCCTTTTCAAGTGAAAGTATTTATTTTAGTTTATCAATTTTTGTCAGAAAAGAGAGAGAGAGAGAGAGAGAGAGAGAGAGAGAGAGAGAGAGAGAGAGAGGAGAGAGAGAGAGGTCAGCCAAATAAAAACAGTCTTCCTAACTAGGATGTGAATATCTAGGCAGGCACAGTTCATTGCCACACTCAGTATTTCAGTGGCACTTGCTTTTTATCGTAAGAACACGTAATTCAAATGAAAAAACTCAACTTATGCCAGAGACTACATTAAACCCGAATAGTTCGCTTTCTCCGGGTAAATATTACTCCAAACTTCATCAATATATCGTATAATTAAGTACACAGTAATTCTGGAACATTTTTCCTATGAAATGCCTGCGTATGGCATCACTGCCCTTTCTTATTACAAAATATACATAATTACTAAATACAGTTTAGTCATAAGAGGGCGTATAATAACGGATTAATTTGTCAAAGTTCAGGGACACGGAAAAAAGCGTATTTAAATTATATCGTCAAACCGGAATTAGGTTTCAGAATAATTTAGCCCACGGAATATAACCTGCGGAACAGATGTTCAGCAACTTTTTTTTCCAAGTTTTCCAGTACCTGTAAGAGCGTTTCCAGCCAGCCCGTACGGAAATCAGTAACCTCCAAAGTACATAGTGAAAACAAAATACATATTTTACACTAACAATTCAACCGCACATCAATATAAACTGATATACACAATCGTATCAACGCTCAATAAAATCATTTGCCAACTCGTGAACTACTGCACTTATTAAAACAAAATATATTTATTACGGCAGTGATAACAATGGCCAGCAATTTCATAATCCAAATGTAATATCAATACACTTATATTTTTTTAATCAACGGTTTTCCGAGACATTATTAAGCTGGGCTGAATATAACGCACTATGGATCCGCGCTGCAACTGGGAACGCAAATATATCGTAGCTAAGAGGCAATATTGCTTGCTGCCATTCTGAGCATTCGGTCGGTATTAATTGCGTCTCTTCGATCAGCAATCACGTCTCAGTGATTAATGCAATCTGAGAACGACACTTGACGTCATTTGATTGCCGTTTCTCCTGTTATATCCTGGTCGACACGTAACTACTCCATGTCGCTGATTAATCGCGTTGGCGAAATTATTGTTCAAAACAATATTGCTGATACCAGATACAATAACAATAAAGCTTAATTTGTAATAAACAACTTTAAATGGCGTGGGTGAAAATAAAATTACGGTGAATCGAAGAGTCAAACTTCTACTGGTGGACACAGGATTCAGTTCCTCTTCAAGACCATAGCATTACTGCTGCTCTTAATATTTTACAAGACTCTTTGTAATATTAGTAACACTCCAGTGCCCGTAAACATCCGTAAGGTTCAGCTGTATTTAGGAGAAGGAGGGTGACGACGGAGATAATTGAATGCAAACAACGTTACAGCTGACAGTATCTAGTTCCCGTAACGACTGGAACAGGCACGTTCGTCTCGTATCCAAACTGAATTGACTACAAGCCTAATACAGGGGTACGGACACACAATTCTAGAACAGAATTGCAGGCTTTAGGAAATGCAAATGATACTTGCAAGAGCTGTGAAAGAGAAATGCTCGCCAGCAAAAATGTTCCTGTCAAGCACAATACTTCTTACTTCATCAGAGTAAATCTGTAACAAAGTCAACAGTCTGAACTACAGCGCAGTAGCTGTTCTATTCCACGTCAGAGGTTCAGGAGTGCCGTATGGGTGAAATAATGTGCTCACTTGACACAGCTATGACCTTTAACATTAATTCTCATGACAATAATTTCGTTGAAATGGTGGAGTGCAGAATAATCCTCTTCCTCCTGCACCAGGCTTGGCGTTATGCCAGGACGGGCTCTTGCTCATAAAGAATCGGGCCTGCTTTCAATAGGCTTTGCGGGTAGACATATTTAAAGTGAGTCAACCACTTGATAGGTCCATGTGTGACCATAAGCACATGTCTGGAAGTGTTGTGAATGTCGGTGATTACAATATCAAAACCTATATTCACCTTCCATGTGGATACCCTGAATTGCATTTCTGACCCAAAACTGTTTTAAGTTTCGGAAAATTCTTAAAATTAAATTAATGCCATCACCAAAACTGAGTTCTAGTCTCATATTGTAGATCAAGATCAACACTTTGAAAATCCAATGACATGTTGAGGTGTCATATGCAGTGCATTATCAGAGATTCCAGTGATGTACCTACAATTCTTATTGAAAATACTACTGATAAATTCACAATAAAATCATATCTACGCATCATGAATTGAACTGAGTTGAATATAGAATTTAGGCCAAAGGCCAAGCACTGGGGCCTATGAGGTCACTCAGCGCTGAAACGGAAATCGACAGTAAAAAAGTTTGAAATGTGTAACAGGAGGAAAACCTCAAAGCAGTTGCACTATGAATCGACTGTTAGGAGAGGGTGGAAAGTAAGATGGAAGAAAGAGAATATGAAAGGAGGTACAGTAAAAGGAACGAAAGGGGTTGCAGCTAGGGACCGAAGGCACGCTGCAAAGAACCTTAAGCAATGACTTCAGTGCACCGCGTGAGGTGCACGGACGGTACTACCCCCCTACGGGATACGCATCACGAAGAACCTTGCAGGTGACATCATTAGATGCTTCTGTATACTACAGAGCTCATGTACCAACACATAAGACTCAAAGTATATGTGAGTATAAAGTCTATAAACGAATGTTGTCCCAACATATATCACTTTAAAATCAAATTCAATATACCTTGGGAATTGCTTAACACCCAAAGGGAATCATTTATGATAAGTGCATGCTTAAGGGTATTCGAAGCCTTATGAGCTCTCAAAGTATTTACATAAAGCGGCAAATGTTGTCAAAGTTTGTTCCAGAAGGTTTATAGAGTTATCAGTTCAGCTGTTTAATAATATATACACACACACATATATATATACACATATATATATACATATTTGGTATATATATATATATATATATATATATATATATATATATATTTATATATACATAATATATACATAAATACATATATACATATATACATAAATACATACATATATATTATATATATAAATATTGTGGGAGGTATTGCATACATATGCTGTGTAATATCTTGCACGTTTACTGCATATATTTCTTTGTTATATGGGGATTTATGTTATTAATTATATAATCTTATACATGTCACTGGTTTTAACAAGAGGACAGGTTTAAAACACGTGTAAACACACGCAAACACATACACACGACCTCTCTCTCTCTCTCTCTCTCTCTCTCTCTCTCTCTCTCTCTCTCTCTCTCTCTGTGATGCAAAATCCCTAGAAGTAATTTTTTAAACATCTATTTCTGGCCGTTTACTGCCCTGCAGCTGACGTTAAGAGCTAAGCACCAAAGCATTTGAAAGGAGATTTATCGTCGCATTCAAAATGTGAAATAAAACAAATGTATTCAGTCATTCTATTTTTGAGATTTATGGGTTCACTGTCATTAAGGAAATACTCTGCCTCCCGCTTCATCTCTTGTCCTACACGCAATACTGCTACAAACTGACATTTTGCAGCGAGGTTTTAAAAGCTGGGGATAACTTTGTACAAATTAGGAAACGGATGAAAAGGGACTGTACCCATCAGACATTTGTTCAGATATTCAACACATGTTGGAAATACATTCATTTCCTGTACTCTCTCTCTTTCTATATATTCCTTTCTCTTACGCATTCTGTCTTATTCCCTTCCCTTGCGTCTCCTTTCCCGAAAAGAGTTCTTCCTCCATTGTCAAAGTCCCGTAAGTTATTTGCTGTGAGCTGGTTTTAATCAAACCTCGCTGGGTTGATCAGAAAGGGGGAAATTGCCAGAAAGCAAAATGGGCTGGAATGAAAGACGGAAAGGGAAATGACTCAGACAAAATGAAAGGAGGAATATTTCCCGACGATGTCAGGATGCACGCGTTCAAAAACGCGGAATTTGCCTTTGTCTGACGTCACGCAATATTAAACGCGTATTTGCAAGCGTATTCTGCAGATTCAGTGTGTACTCACATTCGTTACTTTTAATTGACGGAGGAAGGGAAAAGGATGCGAAGGGGCAATTTGTAAATTCAAAAGAATCAATTTATCAGTTACTCGCGAGAATAAATTTATTAAAGTTACATATTCTCTCTCTCTCTCTCTCTCTCTCTCTCTCTCTCTCTCTCTCTCTCTCTCTTTTGCAGGGTACATAAGAGAAGGGAGAAAGAGAGTGCAAAGGTCTGGATGGTCAAAACTGTCGAAAAAATCGACGCCTAATATTCTTCATCTGCATTTGTGAATCTATATATGAGGAGCAAGGCATGACATCAGTAAATAAATATAACTGACATATCACGGAAGAGTCAGATGATGAAAAATATTAGAGCTTTTTTTCCTCTTAAAATAACCCGACGATCGAGATCGTAGATTCTTTTTACAGCGGCTGTCGGAAGTAATAGAATCCTAGCCCCTCCTCCCTGTCCCTACTCCGTTATCAATCTTAGAAACAAGACTTATAACATATGCAGGACTAGAACAGGGTCGGCAGACACTGTTTAATTCAGAGATTTCAAACTTGCATCTCCAGGCCTCAACTGGTAATCTCGGGCACTTCTTGCAATAATGTTTATTCTAAGACATTCATCTCCTGAGTTTCGGATTTTTTGGTGTTTTCACAATTCCAAAATAACTACTTATTTTTAAACTCAACATAGGGTAGATATATAAAGGAGAATCATCTTTGAAAGGTAATTTTACTGAAAAGGACATTTTTGAGCTCCTACACAGAAAACGGATTACTTTACGACAGATCAGCATTAAACTAGACCTCAATCAGAACCTTTAGTGAAAGGGAGAATTCTCGGTTATTGGATGCTATGCACGATCGTTACAGAATACGAAAGCACTCGATGCTGATTACAGGGCTTCAAGGCTTCAATCTCGGGAATGCTTACAGCAAATCCAAGGCAAATCAGGGGCGTCATGAAATATCAAGAGAACCTAATGTCAAAATAAACTTGATCTGCGATTGGACTGTGGATGCAAAGAGCTTACATTGAGAGGTACACACAGGAGGCAACTTTTGAGTATATCGAATGACCATGAAGATGGGTTGTACCTTGAACCACTGATGTTTCCGCGCGCCATGAAACTTTTTAGATTCGGAGGGTTAATCAATAAATGTGTTAGTAACTGTTGAGCTGTGTTTTGTTGAAGCCTCCTGCTCTGTCAGCAATCGAACTGTTGAATATATATATATATATATATATATATATATATATATATATATATATATATATATATATATATATATATATATATATATATATTATATATGAAGCCTCTGCTGTCAAAAAGGTAATCGGAACTGTTGAATATATATATATATATATATATATATATATATATATATATATATATATATATATATATATATATATATATATATATCTGCAACAAGAAATATATCGTGTTTATAAGGCATTGCTTATATCTTTTTAAACTATGAAGATGTCGAAATGGAGTGATAATCATGTCCTTTAGTTCTCTAGTAGTGGCGAAGGTGGATGGCATCGAATAAATAAGTACGCTAACTGACCTAAATAAATATCTTTGACAAAACGAATTAAGCAACATGTAAGTAAGAGAAACCTTGCAACTCAAGTTGCAGATTCGGGGACGAGTGTCCGGAAGTACATCGGGGTAGAATCCGATGTGTCACTTCAACATAAACTTCTCGAGAAAAAGGATCGTTAATGAAGTCCTGACTTGGGGAAGTCCTGTAACCGATTCAACCTGAGTCCTATTATGCTTACATATCGGACGGTTAATGACCTAATGAAGAAGTGATTATATTGGAAGCATATACCTGAGGATAATGGTTGAACTTCTTTCATTTACGTCGTAAGGAACTAAACTCTCCAGTCTTTGACTTCAAAGTTTTTTAATATGATGTTGTAAGAGTTCTGTGAATTTTTTTACAATTTGACTTCCATGACTTTTTTTTTTTTACAAATTAAATCGCTTAACATGGTTACCATGATTATCGCTAACGTGCTTTATTTAAGTCTGAACGAGTTACGATTATATACTTTATTTAAATACAGTAAACACCTTCTCAGGATGGCTAATTTTATTTGTTATCATGATCGTGTTTTATAATGTCATTTTTCTAAGGGAATTCAAGTCTCAATAAAGGTTAAAATGTTACAACAATTGCCTTTAAATGAGTTGTCCATATATATATAAATTATGTATATATATATATATATATATATATATATATATATATGTGTGTGTGTATTATATATATATACAGTATATATATATATGTATGTATATATATATATATATATATATATATATATATATATATATATATATATATATATATGCACAATAGCCATTTCAACACTGCTGCCAACATACAGATACAGTCATCGCAGTGACACAATTCAAGGCAGTTCCCAATATTTTCATCAGACGTTTCTCAAATCTCAAAACTAAATTGAGATGGAAATGAAAACCTCTTACCACAATTGAACCATGTTGTTTACTGCAAATTCAGCACGCTGAAATTATTTAAAAGGCATAAAAACACATCCCTTTTAAGAGTCATTTACATGAAGCTAGATTTGTTGTTACCTCCACAAAATAACAAATGCCGTAATTGTAAATGTATTATTCCTAAGTCATCATGAATATCCATTTCAATGCTACCTAACACTACCCTGTTTGATGGAAGCCACATCAATGCGTTAAAACTTGAACAAACGAACAATGGAAAATTTTAAAGGCAAAACGAAATCATTCTTACTATAAGGTCTGTGGAAAAAAAATATGATTCCCGAACGACTTCAAAATTAACTTTAAATCCTTACAATTTCTGTTATCAGAATATTTCAAACATAAACAGTCCTAATATTTCATTCGAACTTTATCATTTTCTCTAAACATCACACTACGATAAATCTAAATGATATTTTTAGAATTTGGTGTATATCAATGTTACCTTCGTAAGATTGTATCTAATATATATCTGGGTGTCGGCCAATGCATTCAATTAAAATTATTTAGAATTAAAAAGACTGAAAAGGTGCATTGGCAATTTTATTTTACCGCAACCTACAGTCATTATTATTTTTATACATAAAAACAAAACAAATTTGGCAACAATACCGCGGAAAAATGAAAGAAAAACGTTATAATTTCAACAACTTTCCAAGAACTTTGCAGCTTTCCCAAAAAATACTACCCTGTATTCCTAAAAACCATAATGACTTAATAAAACCAAGGCTTCAAGAAGGGCTACTTGGGGCTTTGATTTGAACCACTGAGTTGACATTTAACCAAATAACTCAGTGTGCCCATAACAGATATTATGAAGTTACAATTTCAGCTACAAGATCGGAAGGTAGGACGACCTGAAGACAAATGACAACTGACCGTTCTGGTAGCCGAGTGAAAACCATTAGATTCCTAAATAAGTAATATATGGTAAAGGTTTTGCCGGTGGAGGTCGTATGCTCTAACAAAAAATGTAGAATATGTAGAGCTATATACACGCATGGCCAACCATTACTGAGAGTACAAAGTATTTTGGTTTAACGGCGCAGAAACGTAATCGAATACCGAAAATGGACTTTCCACATCGATTTTCAATACCTAGTAAAGTATTATAAATTCGGAATGCATCCCTCTTTCCATTATACTGGAGCCTTTATTCAAATGGATGATTACAAAGAGCTCTCAATTTGTATCTTGAATGGCTTGGGAACGAACCTGACGACAATTCTCCTTTGGACGGAAAATTCTGTTTTTTTTTTATCTATTATATTTGTTTTCACGATACAGCTTAGCAATAGTTTTCTTGAATTAAAAACTAAATAATAAGTTTAACCATTCTGGGAAATTGGGATTACACACACACATATATATATATATATATATATATATATATATATATATATATATATATATATATATATATATATAATTTATATATATATGTATATAAATTATATATATGTAATATATATACAGTATATATATAAACATATTAACTAATAGCATTTTTCACCTTTAATGATAAATTTATCAAGAAGATCCATACACAGTACTGAGAAATTATACCTTCGATTCTCCCACGAAAAAGCGTCAAATTACTTCGCAACTCTTTTACTGTTTGGTTAATTTCACTTTCCTCTGGAAGAAAATCTCTTTTCTCTCCCGCCCCCCCACCCCCGCGCCCCAACCAAAAAAGCTTCCTTTGGAGGAAATCATGGCCATACCCAGGCTGTTTGCCCAAGAAGAAAAATCACGGGAGGAATCGAGTCAATATTGGCGTCTTTCTCAGCTAATTAAGAACTTAACCTGAGGACGTCAACTTAATCGGAGGTCCAAGGAACGATATTCGAGAGTCTCGCAAGGCAGGCAAACTTTGCGTTTAAAATTACCGAAATTTTTACAAACTCTTACGGCCGACATCTTTTGCCGTTGCTCTTTAAATGCTCCAACTTCCCCTAGTTATTCGTTCGTTAAATTTCCCGCTTTTATTCTTGCAATCTCCTCATGTGCTTTCTTGAATAAGATTGTTATTGTCCATATGTCTTGCTGCGACTTACCACAATCCAATAACCATTTTATATACGGTATATTTATATATATATGTGTATATATAATGTTTATATATACATATATATATGTATATATATAAAGACAAAATCCAGGAAGGAAAGAGAAACGATGGAGTGCTACAAGGCCTTTAGACTTATCGTCCTTTACTTAGCTAAGTAAAGGAGGATAAGTTGAAAGGCCTTGCAGCACTCCATTGCTTCTCTTTCCTTCGTGGATTTTGTCTTTATTTATATATTCGTCACGTTCCATATTTTCGTGATTCAGTTATATACATATATATATATATATATATATATATATATATATATATATATATATATATATATATATATATATATATATATATATAGTATATATATATATATATATATATATATATATATATATATACAGTATATATGTGTGTGTGTGTGTGTGTGTGTGTGTTATACAACAAGCCTTGAGCGACAAGCGCCTCCTGTGTCAAAAACAGAGGTCTTCCAGAAATTGAGTTTAAAGTTTTCAAACTTAGAAAATGCCATTACTCCATTACTATTTTTTAAAGATTTCCAGTTAATATTTTGAGATGACACTACAAAAAACTGACAGAGTTACGGATTTTTTTAAAATCTCTGAACAGCTTGTAAACATGCTTTCCGTATTAGCATGCCAGAGGAAAGGACCGAGTCTTTTAATAAACTTGATAATATGATGCAAATGGAAAATGATGGAGCTGAAAAAGACCGCCCAAAAGCGCCTTCATGAAACTATTTTGACCGCTGCTGAACGTCTACTCCTGTAACCAGTGACCGAGGACTAACTATTAAAAAAAAAAAAAAGCTCCGAAGTTTCTTCGGCACAATCGAGTTTTCTGTACAGCGTATAATCAAGGCCACCGAAAATAAATCTATCTTTCGGTGGTCTCGGTATGATGCTGTATGAGTCGCGGCCCATGAAACCTTAACCACGGCCCGGTGGTGGCCTATTCTATATCGCTGCCAGAAGCACGCTTATGTCTAACTTTAACCTTAAATAAAAATAAAAACTACTGAGGCTAGAGGGCTGCAATTTGGTATGTTTGATGATTGGAGGGTGGATGATCAACATAACAATTTGCAGCCATCTAGCCTTAGTAGTTTTTTAAGATCTTAGGGCGGACGGAAAACGTGCGGGCGGACAGACAAAGCCGGCACAATAGTTTTCTTTTGGAGAAAACTAAAAAGATGGAGAATGAATGGCTCGATTGAAAAAGAAAGGCACACATTTCAAATTTCACAGACATTGATTTCATGAATAATAATATGCTTGTGGCGATATATTGTAAAACTTTTAAAATCTAAAATCATAACAGTAGAACAAAATCTATGCACGGAATAAAATATAAGAAAAAAACTACAACATTAGAAATGCCTAAGATTTCCTAAGGAATTAGACTAAAGATTAATACGCAGAGAAAACAGACAGTGAGTAAAAAAATAAGCAACACATTTCTAAAAAATAATATCTATCTAAACAATGTTTGATTCATCGAAAAACATAAAATAATAATTATGTTTCAACACTCACCGAAGCCGTGACGGCGGCGATCTCCTGAAAAAGCAACAAAATTAGAGATAATTAATACTGTAATGAACTTTGATCAACACTAATCGCATTTTAAAGTTTTTCATTCTTTGTCTATTATCCTGATTCCCTCTTTCCGTAACATTCTAAATATTTTTTTTTCTGGGTTTTCCCTAACATTTTCGAAAGAAAAAACGTAAGAGAATATTCATTATAAATTTGATTTGCTTATTTATTTCCCTTTTAGTCATTACATTTCCAAGTTACACATCATCTCTCGTCTTTCATTTCTGATCTTGAATCTTGAAAGTGTCGGTGTTGGCTTACACTCTGTTGTACTTTTTCCTATTTTTCAAAGGAAACAATTTAGGTGATGTCAGCCCCCCTGCAGTTTACGTAGCAGGGCTTAAATAAGATTTTTTTTTTCCAAAAGAGGAACTTGAAGGCTTCCGAGTTAAAATTACGAAAAGGAAATGAATGAAACAGTTATAGTTTTTTCCAAATTACACACATACATTATCTGATCTTTGTGGCTTTGTCCTCTAGTAACAATTGTTCCTGAAAATATGAACATGCAATGGAGAACAACTATTGTTGAAAATATTCAGTTTCTATTATAACTATGACTGTAAACGGGAAACTAAAGGAAAATTCTGAACACATTTGACAATGTCTCATTAATGGGTTTAGGTGTGCAGATATAAATAAATATATAAATAAACAAATTACACACACATATATACTTATATATATAATTAAGAAATTTTCAAGATTAACAAACATTTTTTGAAGATCCAGCGCAGACAGACGTGATAAATAAGAATCCACTTCCTAACCTAGTCAGGTAAAACTGAAAATCACAAGGCTGGCAGCATTCCCGACTACAACTGACAAATTGAAGAAGAAAACGAAAAGAACTGAAAATTGTCTCCTTTTAGGAAACAATTTTCTGTGTGCTAAAAATTCAGCGGACTTGAAATATATTTGTTTATGGTGGAACGAATGAAGAAATATGATCTATATCCACTTTATCACGCCAATATTCCGATTTTTCTTGGTAAATACAATAGCATTTCATTTCGATATTGAAGCTTGTAATATACTTTACAGTATTTATCCTATTGCAAATTTAAAAATCTCTTATGTAATATTTGCATTTCATTATCATTTCTATATGTTAATCCTCAGTTTCATTACACATTTTGTTACCTTAAGAAAGACTAATCAGGTTCCTTTATCTTATATCTTGAAAACTTTAGCCATTAAAACCCATTTATTTGCGACCAACCTCAGTTAAATCAACAAAATTCATCAAGAAACGTTACTCAATTGGAATGGGCGAATCTCAAGTGAAATTGAGTTTTATTTCTCCCACGCAAAAGCAATTATGTATCTAAATTGGATCTCTTCGCCCTCCCAGATCTCACCCCAAAATAAAAAAAAAAATAAAGGACAAAACCTGACCATTTTCTTGCTTTTGTATTTTAAAGGGTTCAAAACCAAAGTGACTATTGGGTCAAAACGCAGACTTTAATATTTTAAGTGACGGATAAGTGTGTGCTGGTTGTGTATGTGCGCGTGTGTGGATTATGTAGCTTCATAGCAGACCACAGTTCCTCATTGGACGGGTTGGTATCGTTCTCGGTTAGCACTCTGCTGGGCCTGCGTTCGATTCTCCGACCGGCCAATGAAGAATTAGAGAAATTTATTTCTGGTGATGGAAATTCATTTCTCGTTATAATGTGGTTCGGATTCCACAATAAGCTGTAGGTCCCGTTGCTAGGTAACCAACCGGTTCTTAGCCACGTAAAATAAATCTAATCCTTCGGGCCAGCCCTAGGAGAGCTGTTAATCAGCTCAGTGGTCTGGTTAAACTAAGGTATGCTTAAATCATAGCAGACCACAAGTCTCGCAATAGCTAGGTACGAGGTTTTATCCCAAGCTGCCACTCAACAGTCGACCCAGCTTGAATGGGTACTAATGGAGTAAAGTGTATCTCATATATATATATATATATATATATATATATATATATATATATATATATATATATATATATATATATATATATATATTTGAAAGTTCAGGATTAAATTTTCTTTGTTAAATTTGTTTTAAAAATGCATAAATGTATTTAAGTGTGACTGATTATTTATTTATTTTGTGTATGTGTTTACTTTTAATTATGCACACTGAATGCTTTTTTTGACATTGTACAACTACAGACGTCCTGATAATGGGAGCACGGATCAAGAAATGTCGACTACAACGAATAATAAATGTATATACGGGATCTGTGTGTGTTTTTCTGTGCCCTTCCCTACCTACCATATATACATATGTGTATATATATATATATATATATATATATATATATATATATATATATATATATATATATATATATATATATATATATATAGATAGATAGATACGTATATTAATAACTGTAAACTTAATGTTCAAGGAAATCATGTGTGTTTTGCTTTCAGCCACGTTTTAACATGTAATCAACAATGTGTATGTATATATATACATATATGTGTATATATATTTATATACATATATATATATATTATATATATATATATATATATATATATATATATATATATATATATTATATATATATATATATATGCAAACATATACAATAATGTATATATATATAAATAAAATGTCTAAATAATAAACAAAAAATTCTAAAAAAAAAATTTAAAATCCAAGAAATCGGACTAAGATAAAAAATGAAACATAAAGGGTGGTTAAATTTACCAATTTGGTTCCATTACAAGAACTGAATGTAACATTATTTAATCGGTTTACTGAATGTTTCTTCGCCTCTATGCGACCCATTACAATTTTAATGATGTCTTTCAATTCATGGTCATTTCGGCTGCTGGAATCTCATAAATATTGCAACTATTATAATGTAAACACTGAAGTTAAGCGGGTCGTATGATTAATGCCCCTGTAGTTCCAACAACCTGTACCTGGCCTTTCATGCGGAATTACTGATGAGTTTCTTAATCTCGCTGAATACGACTGTGATTAAAAAATAACTGGAATCTCTTGTAAAACTTATTTATGACCGGTCCAAAAGCCTTTAAAGCGTTGGTTTTTAACCTTTTTATCACGGTGCCCCCTCTGAGAGTTGGTCCTTCCCTCCACGCCCCCCTTGCATCTGTCAGTAAAATTCCCTCCCAGATTTTAAAGGAAGATGAAAAGTCAAGATAAAGAGAAGGGGTGTTTTTATTCTCAAGCCCAACGAGCCTAACCAGAGTAGTAGACTATAGGAAACTATCGTTAAAAGGCGATATGTTTGCAATTTTTCATAAACTTCTGAATATTGGTTCCTCACTCTTGTTAAGAGAATAACGATTATAATTAGAGAGTTTTTCATTTTTCCCCTAGGGCTTGCCCCCGCCCCCTCCTTCGAAACTGCTGACTCCCCCCCCCGGTTGAGAACCACCTTTAAAGCATCTAGAAACTTATAACATCTAAATCCTAAAATTAATTTCTCTAAGTTCTTCGGGTCAAACATTACAGGAAGGCGTAGTTCTGAAACACACTGAAATGTAATAAAACTAATTTGCTTTCATTTATTGTGCTGTATTGATAAGATTCTTGCTAACGATGCGTTCTGTACATAAGCTTCATCACTTGAAAAAATTAAGAATATAATTATTTGTGGAAAATGTCAAAACTTTTTAATGTTATGAATAACTTTAACGTCAACTGAATGATTATATTATATTTACAAACAACCTCATCTCTAACCACAGTCTTTGAAATACAAAATAATTTATTGGGAAAAAATCGCCGACTTTCATCTTTACTCATCCAGTGTAAGATATTGCTTGAATCAAGATGGACTTCTGTACGTGATATCATCTAGATGATATCATTACCTAAATGATAACACTTACGCCTGTCCTCTCCTTCCTTAGGTCGAGGCAAGGAGAAGAGACTGGGGCGAACTAAACGCTCCATTTTTTTCTCATTTAAATATGAGGCATAAAAAGTAAAAGAGCAAAGAAAGAAAAATCAGTCACATTCATACATACATATATACATACATAAAAATAAGTATTAATCCTCGAGGATTCTTCTTCTGATCAAATAATTCCAACCTTTTTATTTCTTGTTTTTTTCGGTGATGCAAATCTAAGTATTTTTCAAATTACTCCCTTTGGTACTCTTTCAAAAATCGTCTATATACCTCCCAGATACTAATGGTTTAAAAACAATCCTTTTGTTGCCTTAATCTTAAAATAAATATGAGAAATGCGTTCACATCTCCTATCAGAGGAAAGCTGAATGCAAGTTTTGACCAAGCGGGAGAAGCAAAACTTCTTGGGAATCCGCAAAAAAGATTTCCACTCGGAGATGTTGACCAGAAATTCGGAGGAGAGTCCTAACAAGGGAAAACAAGGTTATCGGACTTGAAGAGCTGTTTTTATTCATTCGAAATCTTAGACCAGAACTCTTTCCGATTGTACGTCAGTGGATAGGCACTCAAAACAAAGAACTTCCATATAAAAGCGTTGATGTTCGTTTAAGATGAATTAATTTATCATATGGAAAGAGCTGCTTTTAGCTAATGCACTTTATATATATCGTTGCAGATTACGATTTTTTTTTTTCAACTTACGATTTCCATAATTCCTGCTGTATGAGCAATGATGCTGGTTATAAATGCTTTCAGAGGATTCAGAATGTAAGTCTGTGGATGTGGGAAAAGGCACTGCAAGAAAAATTAAAAGCATGAAAAGTTGTTGTACCAGTTAGAAGCAAACAGAAAACTACAAACACATTTCAGTGTTTAATGGGTCCTCTTTTCAAAATCATCTAAGCAGTAAGTATGGCTATGAATTTCTGCTAAGAAAAAATACAATAACACGCATATGTATATGGCCGTGTGGTTTAATGCGCGTCACTGTAGTCCTGAGTTCTTGTCTTCCATGGTTCGAGCCCACGAGACGACGAACTTATTATAAAATAAAAAATTCCCCTTCGGGTAACATATATGAAAATATATTATTTCCGAGGTAGAGCGCAATGGATATTAAAAGGACATTTGTAGCTTAGTGCTTGTATATGAATCACGGTGATGATAAAAATTTATTCATATATATATATATATATATATATATATATATATATATATATATATATATATATATATATATAATATATTACGTGTGTGCGCGTACGCATGCGTGTGTTTTCTGCGCACGCGAGCGTGTGTCGTACACGGCGTTTCAACAATATGGTTCTTTAACAAAAAATACTAATCCCTTTGTGTAAAAAACATTTCACAGTTTCGCACCCACATCAGAAACCTACATAAAACCCCAACAGCACGACTGACAACTTTTCATTTAATGCCTCATTACGTCCATACAGACATTTTATCTTTCTTATTTATCTATTTTTGCTTCCCTGGTATGCCAATGCCTCGTCCTTTCACAGTCCAACAATTTCAAGACATCCCTCTTCCTAAGCGTATAGCCCTAACTGAAACAGAATAATACTCTCAGTACGTATATGTATGAACATAAATAATCCTGTCACACCCATACGAACGCTGGAATATGCAAGAACATGTTTATTTTTGTTTCATATATACTAGCAAAATGAATGAAGAAAAAAAAAAGTTTAATCTCTCTTCATTCAAAACTATTTTTTTTTTCAGATTTTCGGTATTCAAATTTCGGTTTCGAATTATTTTTCATGAGCATAACCAGATAGCACGCTTGAACTAAGAGCTGGAATAACTGGAGTCAAAAATCATTTGAGCATTTTAATCGCGCAAAGCAAGCTTCTGATGCAAATGTCGCTCCGCTCCCGATTTGCATTTTAAATGAATTTCTTTGTTGGCTTCTGTTACGCCTCAGTTGAAGAATTTCGCAGGACCTTTTCATATTCATGAGAGAGAGCGGAGCCTAATGTTTCTCAAACAACATCGGCTCTCTCTGGCAATTTCCCCTCTTCCCATTTCATTTCAGTGCAATAATTAATGGGTGTTGCTGTTTCCACCAATTTTACCGGGCGTCTCCTAGCCGGAAGGTAATCAACTTCCCAGTTCGCGCTTGTACAGATCCAGAGTCATTCTGAAAGAGTCTAGTGGCTGTCAAAACATCGGTACTTTATATGAGTCAAAATTACAGGACTGGAATGACACTGCCTGTAATACAGAGATGTAACTCGGAAGTCACATCATAAGGCCTGTCAGATCTTGCTTGAGATTCCTTATCATTCTGTTCAGAATGGAAATCCGTTTCAGTGACTTAGTAGATACTGAAAGTGTAATGGCGGTCGCCCTCTACGGCGAAGAATCTGTGACCACTCTCTGAACGACTGACAGGTTAAAAGACTTAATTCAAAGCCTATGTGGCGACATATTCTTCAACTGTAAGACGGATAGAAAGCCGAAGCGTTAAAAAAGTAAAGAACAAAAAAGGGTACGATGGTATGCATATATATTTAGATGTATTTAGATGTATGTATTCACTTTATATTCTCGTGCTGGTTGGACAAACATTGTAAAAAAATGTTATATTTTTTTCTTTGATGGACAGGTATACTGTACACTAAACGAGTCTCCTTGAATTTGGAAATATAAAATGCTATGTGAGAGAGAGAGAGAGAGAGAGAGAGAGAGAGAGAGAGAGAGAGAGAGAGAATGTGTTAGCTGTATCCAAGAGAAATATTTATTAACAGTAATTCTACAGTGAACGATATCTTGCCCGTACTTTTCTTTTAAAAACATACATGCAAAAATTTCACCTATAACCAACGCTCATATCGTCCAAAACTTGTTTCAGAAGAAAACATAGAGCAAAAAAATCAAAATAACTGTAACATCCACAATCGAATCGCTTGCAGAGAACTACAGTGAAATTCTTCCATACTTTAACTCTTTGTGTCTTAATCACGTTTAAAATGATTCTCGTCGGTTTGAGAGGCATTCGGAAACCATCACTGGAAACTGATTTTACTCAATGCATTTTTCACTACACAGCAGAGTGAATAATGTGTCATATCGGTCTGTCCTGTTAAATGATTGGAATGCTGATGACATTTTCTTTACATTGGCTTAATATTCAAAGGTGATTCTTCAGTTCCTCTGACATTTACTGGTATTTATCGGGATGGATTCTGCAAAGTTCATCTCTGCATCTGTCAAGAAATATAGTAGAGGAACCAGGTAAATCAGGTGTTTAAAAACAAAATTCCTCTGGGAAACATTCATAAAATGCGCAGTCTTCGTTACCAGGTAAATCAGATGTTTAAAAATAAAATTCCTTTGGTAAATATTAATAAACTACGCAGTTTTCGTTGACTGTTTGGCGATGAGTGATACAATCGGATTAAAAGCCCTCTAAAGCTGCTCTGTGGACAGTACGTCACATAAAACTTACAGGTGAAATTTTTGCATGTATATTTTTACAAGAAAAGTGCGGACACGATATCGTTTATTGTGGAATAACTGTCAAATATATTTCTCTTGGATACAGGTAACACATTCTCTCTCTCTCTCTCTCTCTCTCTCTCTCTCTCTCTCTCTCTCTCTCTCTCTCACATAGCATTTTATTTTTCTACATTCAAGGAGACTCGTTTAGTATACACCTGCCCACCAAAGAAAAAGTAACCTTGTTTGTATAATGTTTGTCCATTCAGGACGAGAATATAAAATGAATACGTACATCTAAATGCACCAGTCGAGTGCCCGTTCCATAATTAACTCCTCTTACAGCTTTACTGTAAATCTGACGAAAAACAAAAGTCATTTATAAATATGCTATTCTCACCAAAAAACGAGAGAGAGAGAGAGAGAGAGAGAGAGAGAGAGAGAGAGAGAGAGGAGAGAGAGAGATTTAAGGTACTCCAGGTCTAACTTTTGACTAATCATAATATTCTTTGCAAAAAATTTTTTCGTAACCATAACCACAGACTGAAGCATAGCATTATCAGTGAATCTGTGATAAATCAATAGAAAACTAAGAAGGGTATTCTGAATGATATATATATATATATATATATATATATATATATATATATATATATTATACATATATTAAATACATATATGTATATATATATATATATATATATATATATATATATATATATATATATATATACATCACAA
The DNA here is from genome assembly GCF_040412425.1 of Macrobrachium rosenbergii. Taxonomy (NCBI): domain Eukaryota; kingdom Metazoa; phylum Arthropoda; class Malacostraca; order Decapoda; family Palaemonidae; genus Macrobrachium; species Macrobrachium rosenbergii. The sequence goes on from NC_089791.1 coordinate 35,569,545, forward strand.
ATTACCACAGTTATTTTTCACCTGTGGTAATGTGTGATAAATGAATCACGTACAAAAGTGATTACAATCATATATTTATATATATATATATATATATATATATATATATATATATATATATATATATACATATACTGTATACATGCAAAGTACCACACAGAAAATGTATCGCTACGTGTAAATTCTGACCAGTTTCGTACATATTTGGTTGATGATATACAATCATAACGAGGAACGAGTGACATACAATCTCTGGAAAGGATCGAGGTGACAATCATTATTACTCAGCGCCATGCCCTGCTTAAACCATCATTGATATTTAATTTTAGTTCGTTCTGATATTCACTTCCCACTAAGTGCTACCGAGTGCTTTAGATAGATAGATAGATAGAAAAAAAAAAAGTAAAAAATGTGCCGAAGTTTATTTGGCGCAATCGGGTTTTCTGTACAGCCACTACAGCGTATAATCAAGGCCACCGAACATAGATCTATCTTTCGGTGGTCTCGGTGTAATGCTGTATGAGCCGCGCCCCATGAAATTTTAACCACGGCCCGGTGGCGGCCTATCCTATATCGTTACCAGAAGCACGATTATGGCTAACTTTAACCTTAGACAAAATAAAACTACTGAGGCTAGAGAGCTGCAGTTTGATGATTGGAGGGGGGATGATCAACATACCAATTTGCAGCCCTCTAGCCTCAGCAGTATGAGGGCGGACAGAAAAAGTGCATACAAAAAAAGTGCGGATAGAATGAAGTGCGGACGGAAAGACAAAGCCGGAACAATAGTTTTCTTTAACAGAAGATCAAAAATAATAACAGTGATTAAAAACAGACTTCGTAAGACTACATTTCCCGAAAGAACATTTTTGCTTTTTCAAAAGCTTATGTATTTGGCCTTTCAGCTTCCTCGCGGTTTGGTAAAAATTTTACTAATGACCAACTTGGTTCCTGTAAATCAAAATCTACTGGATACAGTTTTCACAATTTAACAAGCAATGACTCCTATGTCAATGCCATTCTCTCTCTCCCTCTCTCTCTCTCTCTCTCTCTCTCTCTCTCTCTCTCTCTCTCTCTCTCGTCCTCGTAAGAGTAAAAATCATTCACACATTATTCACATATTTGACCAACTTGAAAAAAAAATTAAAATGGCATAAAAACACTGCTGTATAACTTTAATGCCATAGACATAGCGGGTAGCATTTATTATGGATTAATTGCATTTCAACATAGTATAGGTTTTTTCTGTTGATGATGATTTGCATGATTTTGAGGTTGAGTTTTATCGCAAATGAATACTTATTTTCCCTTACAAATGATATTGTGTATACAAAATTATCAAATATGACTTGTCAGAATACAGCATTCCTTTCTCCACAGCTAACACGGCAAACTGTGTTTACTGATTACAGTTTCGCTGCATTAGCTATGGAGAGGGGGTGCAGAATGACAAGTCGTAATTTTATTTTGTATATATCATTTGCCGGGGAAGGATAAGTATTCATTTGCGATGGAAATAAACCTCAAAATCATTCAAATCACATCATAATACATCAGAAAAACCTATATTTTATGTTGAAAGCAATTAATGTCCATAAGTAAAATAATACCGACATATGCGTAATATACTGTTGGAAAATATAAAGCTTTCACTCTCATTCTTAATTTTTTCCATTTCAATTAGGAGTTAAGTTGGTGTATTAACAAGTGCTTTTACCTAAAGAAGTATTATGTGCTCATATACAATTACTTTCTTCTTCAATAGTAGTGTTTTCAGAATGTTGTTTTAACTACTGAATTGAATTAGTCTTGTTGCGGCCGTTATATTACTAACTTCGTTTACTATCCATTCTCGTGCATTAATTTATAACTTGAAATAAAAAAGTTAAATTGTCTTTAGTACCAAAACACAAAAGTACCGGTATCTACAGTAGGCCTATGTGAAAGTGCACACAACTTACCTTTATCTTGCTTTGTGATAATTATCCCTTCTTTCCCCTTCGGAAATTTATTTATACCTTAATTTTCAATTACTATTTTGTTCAGTAAACTTCCCTGTCACTTCTTGGTAAAACATATTTTTCATTTTCAAATCGTTTTTTTTTTTTTTTTAACTGACATTTGGAATACAGGGCAACAATCTTTCCTGCCCTTATATGCGTCAACAGTCCCTTCTGTAGCTGAACTTGTAGCAGATATGGTGACAATCAATTTTGCTTGTTAACAAACTTCCAGGCAGCCTCAACTGAGTTGAGTTTCGAGCATGAATTTCACCGTATTCAAAAACCAGGCTATCCTCTGAGCTCTGAAGCCGATTTAAAATATCTGGAAGCTTTATCTTGACAACAGTTACAGCCCCAGAACACGCAGGAAAAACCCCACTTCACAATTCACGGTAAGCAACACTGGACGACTGAAGTTACTGAACCGCCACTGCCTAGGCGTCAGATTGGATTTACAGCACCTAAGTTTTTGACGCCAACGGTTCGGGAGAGCACGGGTTCACTATGGAGAAACTACCTATTTCAGTGCGCCTCACTGCTTATCGAGTGATTCGTAATATAAGTATATTGTTTTGCACTGTACCAGAGTTGTGAATGTGTGTTTGAATGTTTATTTCAATCCTTGTTACTTACTGATATGCTAGACAAAATTATACGATGTTGATGTTGTACGTACTAAGGCAGCCTTGTGCCGGCACGCGCTCTTGTTCCTGAAACAGCCCGGTCTGGCAGTTAATGTGTATATGCCCTACTAGTCTTAGGATTAGGTAATACAGTATATGTTTCATATACAGCAGTTTCATATTTTACAGTTGATAATACATAACAAAATGCTCCGTGAATCAATGTTCATAGCATTGTTTAAAGAAACCCAGATGCCCATTGATGTAAGGAAAACATATCTGTGAATTTTGCCACTGACACAAATATGTATGCATATATATATATATATATATATATATATATATATATAATATATAAATATATTATATTATATATATATAAATATATATATATATATATATATATATACATATATGCTGTATATATATATATCACGACAGAAAGAACGAGAGATTTCACTATAAGTCCCAAGTAAACTACATAGCTTATAGTACTACCCTCACATGCCTTGAACAAAAATGGGCTAAGAAATTCGGCAACGGAAAAAAAATCCTTTTATCGTAAAGAAGGAAAACACCCACGAGAGTCCTTACATAAACATCCTGAGGACATCAGGATATAACGGGTACGGGATTTACGCTTCCTGAGGCTAATTTGGTAGCGAGGATTATCCGGCTCCTCAAGACATCTCAAGAGGCCGGAATAAAGTTGTCGACGTGAAGGAGGAAGTGGGGAATTACCTCTCCACACGCCACCTCTTAATAATAATTATTATGGATATGCTCCTGTTGTACGAACAGCAGTGCTCTCTCTCTCTCTCTCTCTCTCTCTTTACATAGTCGTCCCCTGAATGATTACATTCTCTTGTCCGTATGATCCTAAATTTATGTTAAACCTAATTTTACTTTACGGTTTGTTTTCATATACACACGCAAGTGCCTTTCAGATAAGGCATAGGCAGACACACACACACACACACGCACACACACATATTTATATACACACTATATATATGTGTGTGTGTGTGTGTGTATATATATATTATATATGTAGTATATATATTATATATATATATATATATATATATATATATATATATATATATATATATATATATATATATATATATATATATATATATATATAATGCTCAATGGACCGTAAGCTACCTATTTTGGTCCGCTGTCATTACTACTACATTACCATTTATTATGCACCCACTTGCCTGGTATCTAATAAATCGTTGCAGTGCCTGAACTTGTGTGACAATTTTAGCAAGTGGGCTAATGACCACATTTCAACTGTTAATTCACTTATCGGTTTATTTTTGTGGCACAGGAAATATTCCAGGTCACGTGTTTATCTGAAAAAATGAACACTTGTCCTCTGAGTTAATAATTTTTCCATTTTAGTTTAAAATACTATGTAAAAGGTTTATTCTTTTGCTTTACTGAGAACTTGCTCAATAAAAAACTCTTTACTGGAAAACGGTTCACAAATTTCCTGGGATACGGAATTCTAAAAAGAGATGTGTGACGACTGCAACGCCACACTTTGCGTAATTGTCGTACATATATGCTAGATATCGTCCCCATTTCATTTTGGTCCTCCGAAAATTAAAAAAAAAATACATTATACAAAGTATAACTGATAATCAACTAAAACAAACACTTCAGTTTGGCCCTCCCAAAAAAATTAATTAAAGTATAATCGATAAGCAAATAAAAATACACTTTTTCCACGACTTTTCTGTCTGAAGAATGCACACGGAATGGAGGAATAACTAAGAATGTGTTGATGAGGAAAACAAATAAGACAGAGAAACGGAAAGAACCGTGAAGAAGAATATCCTATAAAGGACCCCTCACTAAACGAACCATGAAAAAGGAAATTTATAGATGCACGAGTCCGTATCAGGAAGGGGAAAAAAGCCTTGTCAGTGTCGAATGCAAAAAAGGCATGTAGTCTTTTCGGCCCCAATGGAGGTCAAAAGTCATCCACTTCCTGCACGAGAAAAAATGCATAGCTACCCTTACCAAAAAAAAAAAAAAAAAAAAACTCTCGCTTTCTTCTCGATTGTGCAGAAAATATTTTAGAGTGGCAAATTTCTAGGTTTGCTTTTAGTAGTCACGGATGCCATGCGAATAAATCTTTAATCCCGTGTCAAGGCGTTCCGAATCTGGCGAACTGCAATAATTAGCTTGTCTGCTCGAAAACAAATAATGCAAACCTGTGAACTTGACTTCGTCGATAAGAATAAAATTGCCAGTTTAATGAAATGAAGTTAATCGACATTCTAGAATCAAATATTTTTTACTTTAACTCCTGAATGAATAAAGAAAGGCTTCTTTACATAATATTCTAGTTTCATTTTTTGTATGAATGTATAAAACTGTATCGGAAAAACCCATTAATGTATTGTTAATACAAAAACATATTTCTTCCTTCATTTTCACGCACCACAGTTTTGGTCACAAACCAATTAGGGTCATGGGTATTTGAGCATCTTTATTCAATTAGGGTGATGGGCATCTTAGTAATTTTATTCAGAGATTGACTAGAGTCCAGGTAAGCGCCAGTAAAAGAAGTAATCTTCTGAAGCTGCTGAATTTCTATGTTTAATTAAAGCCACTGAGATTGGTTCGTGTTACAACAGAATCGTGATTCTGTGTTTTAAATACCGAAATTGTTATAGTAGTAAAATTCCTGGAGTATTCCTTTTGTATCACTTGTTGGGAGAACGTGTGTGTGTGTGTAATACGCATTCAATAAAACCGTTCACCTGTAATCCTTATTGAAGTGTTAGCTTCTATTGAATCCTACTGCCGATCGCGCAAAGAGAGGCGAAAATTAAGTTAAATGTATCATTCTGCATGCTGAAATAAGTTATTTATATTTTTATGTACAGCTTGGGATGTGCCTGAAACACATGGCTGCATGTCTGAACTAACATCAACTCTGAACGTGCGTGATCAATAAGACTATGAATTAAAGCTTCAATTGAGCTGAAGAGAGCACCGAGTCATGCAAACTGAGTACAACAGCCCGTTAAAATTCCTTCCTTTGAAAGAAGTAGCGTAAAGCTGACTTTCGTTAAAGCAACGCTTGATGCTGTAAGTCATTTATACGAGATTTTACTTTTGTATAAACATGATAATCATTGTAGCTGTGCACAAATGCACCGCCTGAGTAAAGATTGCTTGGAGTTGTCTTGTCCTTGCAAAAGCGTACAGCAGTTCAGTGAGTCATAATATTTCCCATTCTCTGTATCACTTGTAAATGGCCTATTCCCATGGGGAACTGTAGGAGAAAACTGAAGTCAAGTCATTCCAGTCGCTGTCTGTGTATGAGTGTAGTGATTTTAATTACTATTGGTCTTTGTATTTGGCTGTATTATTTTTGTCACTGATAACTGTCTTCATTCTTTTTTTCCTCTTTCCTTTGTATGTATATTTCATTTGTATTCTTGTTATTTTTGTACCCTTTTGTTATATTTGCAAGTGAGTGATGGGTGTTCTTATTTTGTGGAATAAAACTGAAAAAAAGTGAAATACTCAGCAGTATCATTGAAAGTCCTTGGGTGTTCTATCAGCAGCCCTAAAAATATTAAAGTTATTGAAGGAAAGAATCTAATGAACAGAAAGTACGTATTGTGTTTGTGACTCTTCTCATCTCTGTGTGAGGGATCTAGAGTGACTAAAGGTGTGTTTTGGTACTTGTGGAGTCCCTAGCAGGTGTATTAAAGTCATTATTAAATTCACTGCTTGCCATTTGACACAAGAGTCAAGCAGAAATGCAGCCGAGAGCACTTGCAAAAAAAAAAACAATGTGTGTAAGTTGGCTAACCAGACTAACATTTAATCAATTCCCAAAAATATTCCACTTTGAGAGACTGGGTATTATCACGTAACAATATATATATATATATATATATATATATATATATATATATATATATATATGTGTGTATATATGTGTATGTGTGTGTGTGTGTGTGTGTGTGTGTGTATATACGTATAAGTGTGTGTATTAAACACAAGTGCCCGCGCGCGCGTTCACAAGCGTGTATGCACGAGAGCAGGCATTCTCAAAAATATCTTCAGTATGGCAAGGGGTTTCTTTGGCGGTACACCTCCTCATATATAATTTATGAGCTCGAAGTTTCCTCTGGAGGCATCTCGGGAAAACTCGGGAAACTAGTAAATCTTTTTGGTGCCACGTCTTCCTTCTCACATAGTCCACGGTAGTACATTTTCATGTTTCTAAAAGTCACAGATCTAAGACACTAAAATTGGTAAAGTGTTAAATGTCAAATGAATCCATAGCAAATTACGATGACTTTTAGGAGAAAGAAAATGAGCCATTAGTATTCGAGGCCGACTGGTAATACGTTTGAACGGCAAAAATTAAATACATTACATGAAAATGATATTTAACTCTAACTGAAAGGTGTGAAAATAGGAACATCTCACAATGCCAATTTAGTTAATAGTAGTGGTTACAGTTTTTTTTTTTTTTTATCTGAAAACCTACTTAGGAAATGTGATAATAGGGCCTGGCTTTACTTACATGATTTCGAAGGATAAAATCCAAATTAGTGAAAAAAAGATAACACAATACCTAAGACAAGAAGTATATATACATATATATATAAATATATATAATATATATCTATATATACATATATATATAACTATATATAAGATATATATTTATATATGTATATACATATACTGTATACATATATATGTGTGTGTGTGTGTACAATGAACGTGATAATTTCAACCGTTTTGAAGCGGTCTTGCATAACAACCTACATTATGTTTGTCTTTCTAGAGTCATCGTCGAAACAGCACTTGTATTAATTCCGAACCATTAATACGACAGTCGACAGGTCTTGATATTTCTTCTTCAGGATCCTACAGTACACAAACTATCAAGCCCAATAATTATTTTTATGATCAATTCAATATTTTTTTTTTACAGTAGCAAATTTCAGCTGAAACTCAGTTTAACGGTACATTTAAAGAAGATAATCTTCTATTGTAGTCAAGTTCAAGAACACGTTTTATTTGCAGGCTGGATGTTGTTAATTGCCATGAAGAGTACTGAATAAATCAACATCTTTTGGAACTGTGGTGCATTTTTTCTCGATCTCTTTCAGTTTTCCATCAACTTCTTCCATCAATTTCATTCCCGCTCGTTTTATTCTCCCGCCTTTTTAAGTTCTCCATTCATGTTCTTATCTGACGTAGAGGAACTGCATACTGTCTGTAGAGAGGAATTGAAAAGCTATACAAAGACGCAGTTGATTTCCTGTGTCCCACGTTCAGACTGTACTAAGAGATCTTGATACTTTTTTAAACGAATCCCTTATTACACTGCCAATGTAGTTCGTACGGTATCTAGATTTGTCTTTCACTTTAAAAGCAGAGTCCTCTGCATTAAAAAACATTGTAAAGGCAAGCGAAAATACATCTCATTCGCAATTAAAATGCACAAATAATACAGCGGAAAATACTTGCTCCATGACGTTAATGACGCACTGAGATCCTTCGGGTACAAAAGGATATTTTTCAAAAGGAATTGTAATTACGCGATTCGAAGTATTGACGAAAATACTGAAAATTACGGGAAAAGTGGAAAACATTCTGTGACCTCTTGACAGAAAATTATTTTAAACGAGAGCTTGATGGCGCGCGCTACGCTGTGCTGGAACACGGCGCTGCGCGTCATGCCTCCCCTCCCTCCCGATCCCCTACCTAACCCTTCCCTACCCGGGGCGGACAAACAAGAAAGATCCACTTGGATTTTATTATTATAGATAGATGAATGAAAACCCCTGCTCGTTCAAGATGGCGCAGTGAAGTTGGGCAGCCTTCGGGAAAATCCTAACATTTTCCCCCTCCTGTCTTTCAATCCCTTTCCTTCTCTCTTGTATTATCCTGAGGCTGTCGTCGACGGGGAACTTCGAATGAGAGAGAGAGAGAGAGAGAGAGAGAGAGAGAGAGAGAGAGAGAGAGATGCAATTCATTACATGTTTGTGACGCTGCTAAACATTCCATTTTCCAAACTCTAACTTCAAATTAAGTACTATTTCTTAAAGGCAAAAACATCTCCTACGAAAAGTCCTTATTAAAAATTAATCCTTAAAATACTTGGCAACTTAATGAGCGTCGTTCCGCTAAATATTTACCCGGGAAAATTTCTTTTCACGAACTTTTATTTGCTTATTAAGACAACGTTGACATAGTGTCTGTTTGACTCGCTTATCGAGTATAAAAAAAATAAAAACTAAAGTTTATTCTTCTCTTTGATTCATTATTCCATTTTTTTCATAGCCGGACAATGTGAATTGACAAAGCAGGATAATATATAAACAGGAAAATGCGCTGGAAGTTTTTCTGGTGAACAGCTTTCTGTGCCAGCGTATAATCAAAGTCACCAGAAAATAGATCCATCTTTCGGGGGTCTTGTATATCGCTGCATGAGCCATGGCCCATGAAACTTAACCACGACTCAGTGGTAGCCTGTCCTATATCGTTTAGACGAATGATCATGGCTAACTTTAACCTCCAATAAAATAAAAACTATTGAGGTCTAGAGGGCTGCAATTTGGTATGTTTTGATGATTGAGAGTGGATGATCAACATACCAAATTTACAGCTAAATCTCAGCCTCAGCAGTTTTTAAGGTCTGCCAACGGACAGAAAAAGTGACGGACAGACAAATAGAACATCTCAACAGAAAACTAAAACTTCTAGAGCATATATGGCCAAAGGTCAACAGATTTACGAAAGCTCTAAACATGTGGTGAATTATCCATACAATACTACATATACAAACCGAACGAATTATAATTTTCATTAATAATTATATTTTTATTACTTTACCAATGCATTTGTCCTTCACCTTCAACACTAAAGCAGATCCATCTTCGGTGTCATTGGGTTCATTGTATTTTACATCAAATTTTTTCGTGAATTTTTTTAATAAGAAAAATTCTCAATACTGTTGAGATTTTCTAAGAAAAATAGCTTTTGGTGGAAATTAAAATAAGGATCAGGACGTGGAGATCTTAAAAGCTGTAATATTCATTACTTTGTTAATTGATTTCCTATTGAAATAACAAAACTGTTTAAAACTCAACAGCAGTTTTTATCCCGCTTTGTTGAAACACTAGGCGTCTTTCAATTATAGAAAAATTCCCCAACAAAAATATAATAACAATAATAATAATAATAATAATAATAATAATAATAATAATAATACTAATAATAATAATAATAATAATAATAATAATAATAATAATAATAATAACAATAACAAGAGAAAATAAGAAAAATGGTCGTCTTCGTAAAATAGGAAAAGAACTAAATTCTCCAGTGAATTACAGAACAAGGAACTAATTTCATAATAATAATAATAATAATAATAATAATAATAATAATAATAATAATAATAATAATAATAATAATAATAACAATAACAGAAAATAAGAAAAAGGATTGCCTTCATAAGATAGAAAGAACTTAAAAATTCTCAGAGAATACAGAACAAGAACTAATTTCAGACAATTTTGTCTCTATGAAAAAATTTCAATTAATGAAATTCCTTCTGACCAATGGGATGAAGAAGACGAAAAACCGCCGAGTCTATGATTTAGGTGAAATCTCATTGACTTCCCTCCTCTCTCTCACATTTCATTTTTCATTTCCACTTACTCTTTTGGAAAAGAGCCAGCTAATGAGAGAGAGAGAGAGAGAGAGAGAGAGAGAGAGAGAGAGAGAGAGAGAGAGAGAGAGAGAGAGAGAGGAGGGGGGAGGGAGCGGTCAGACAATAACATTTTCACCACTGATGCTCAAGTTACAGAGAGAGAGAGAGAGAGAGAGAGAGAGAGAGAGGAGAGAGAGAGAGAGAGAGAGAGAGAGGAGGAGGGCTGGGACAATAACATTTTCACTGATGATGCTCTGATGCTCAAGTTGCAGAGAGAGAGAGAGAGAGAGAGAGAGAGAGAGAGAGAGAGAGAGAGAGAGAGAGAGACTCTATTTCATCCATGCACATCAGTATAAGCCGTACCTAACAGGTGGAAAGCTATCCTTAGAGAGAGAGAGAGAGAGAGAGAGAGAGACTCTATTTCATCCATGCACATCAGTATAAGCCGTACCTAACAGGTGGAAAGCTATTCTTAGAGAGAGAGAGAGAGAGAGAGAGAGAGAGAGAGAGAGAGAGAGGAGAGACTATTTCATCCATGCACAACAGTATAAGCCTCACTAACAAGTGGAAAGCTATCCTTCCCGTAATCAGTGAATAAACTGCCTGCAAACGTATTTACTCGAAGGAAAATCGAACAAAAAATAACAATCACATTTCATACCAACACAGTAGTATGGCCTGAAGAATAAATCGGAAAGAGTTTATACAATTAAAATGAGACGGCCAGACTAATTTCAAACAAAGATTCATGTACCACTCATTAGATTCAATACAAAAAAAAGGAAGTCGAACATTGTTCAGTTTTTCAAATAAGTCATCCAGGCAGGTGAAATTACGGAAGCAATATATGTTATCGGAATTTCCCACAGAGAGAGAGAGAGAGAGAGAGAGAGAGAGAGAGAGAGAGAGAGAGAGAGAGAGAAGAATTATCATTAATTCAAATCACTTATTCACATTCACCTCACTTTTCCATAGTCTCTTTTTTTTTAAACTACGTTATTTTACTATATCTTTTTTTTTTTTAAGAGAAAACAACAGCCGCATAGACCAGTAACCTTTCCTACTGAAAATGATTTAAAATAATAATAATAATAATAATAATAATAATCCTTTATTTCCAATTGTACATTGGGTATTCTACATAAGTAGCCATATCAGTATAAAAGGTGCCTAAAGGAGATCAATGGATGATTAATACATCAGGAGGTTTAAGGGAATATTAATGGCTCCGAGGTTCAATCTTGAAGTTCCAGTGGGACAATTATTATAGCTTGGGCGAACACACAAGAGGATGGATTGTATTTTTTTATTATTACTGTTTTTGTGTGTGTGTGTGTGTGTGTGTGTGTGTGTTTTGTGTGATGATTTAGAATACACTTAAGCTCCATTTTCCCCTGAATTTAAGATTAGACTCTGCATTCTACGAAACTTTAACAGAAAGTAAAGTAACTAACTGAAGCCGAGTGCTCCATCAGGCGCCTAAAAGAAGCCTCGCTTGAGACCTTAGGGACTGTTAATCACTGAACTTTGAATGTGAGCAAGTTCATTTCTGTAATTAGTGCAATTCATCTTTCATCTGGCCGACGTTAGATTACAACCCTCTCGGGGGGGGGACTTTTATTTTTTTTTTTTTTTTGTAGTAATAGTTTGGGCTGAGATGGATAGTTCTCGGGACCGAGTGAATGGCTGGTGGTGGAAGGAACGACGTCCATGAATTTCTCGAGATTTATAGAACCACCAATTTCCTTGGTCGCTCTGATGGAAGAAGCTCTGTTCACCTCAAATGATGGCTCTGGACGTTATGGGATACTTAAACATTGTGGAGAGATATTTATAACGGAAAAAGAAACTTACATACATACATACATTCGTACAAATACACATACATACATTCGTATATACATACCTGTGTATACATACATACATTCGTACATACATATAGAGATACATACATTGTACATACATATATACATACATACATTCGTACATACATATATACATACGTACATTCGTACATACATATATACATAAGTACATCCGTACATACATATATACATACGTTCGTACATACATATATACATACATACATACATACATTCGCACATACATATATACATACGTAAGTTCGTACATACATATATACAAATACATTCGCACACATATATACATACATACATTCGTACATATATACATACATACATTCGTACATACATATATAAATACATACATTCGTACATACATATATACATACATGCTGTACATACATACATTCGTACATACACATATATATACATACAATCGTACATACATATAATCATATATACATAAATGCACATACACACACACACACACGTAAAGATAGATAAAAAAAAAAAGGCAGGGGGAGAGAGCACCCATGATCAATTCAATTGTAACTCAACTAAAGAGAAAAATTTCCACAATGGATGTGAAAGAAATTTCGTCATAAATAACTATGAAGTAATGAAGTAAATTTT
>NC_089791.1:35587382-35594882 GCF_040412425.1 Macrobrachium rosenbergii
ATAATAATAATAATAAAAAGAAAAGAAATCTGGAAATTACAAAGTTACGCATGTAGACAGTGCATTCTTGTTTCTTTCATAACAAGGAAAATACGTTCCGAATAATGATAGTATTAATAATTATATTTTCATATTTAATCATAATAATAATAATAATAAAATAATAATAATAATAATAATAATAATAATAATAATAATAATACAAAGAAAGACCAAGAAATCGGTAAGAAAATCGAGAGAAGGTGAAAGGATTCCTCGTCTCCGTCCAAGGAGCCACATAACCAGCAATCGGGTTCACATTAGAATTCCTAAGTTCGGTCAAAAGCTGTGAATTTACAGCTGTTCGGCCGGAAAATATCCGGGCGAAGAACCCCCCGGGCCATATTGCAGAGAGAGAGAGAGAGAGAGAGAGAGGAGAGAGAGAGAGAGGAAGGAATCTTAAGTGAACTAAACATCGAAACCAGCAATTAACCCATCATTATTTTCTCTCTCTCTCTCTCTCTCTCTCTCTCTCTCTCTCTCTCTATATATATATATATATATATATATATATATATATATATATATATATATATATATATATATATATATATATATATATATGTATATGAATAGATCTCTGTTCGTGTTTTATCTACCCTGATAACTTTTACTGACGAATTACCATGTTGCATCATATGTGGTTATATCTCATAACATCAATAAACGATGTTTCTTCACATCTTTGTATGTTTGTGTATCCTGATAGGTCTCCTTTTTATTGGTTCTGGCATTTTCAGTGGCAAAAACTCCTCATGGAACACAGATGGTTTCGCCAAATTCCATTTCTATGGGAAAGGCATTGACTCCTTCTTTACTTGGGTGGGTATATTCGAAGACCCAGGGAAAATGTGCTGTGCAGTCAGGTTCGTGATGAAGAAGGCTTTGAGGACTGAGCGGATTCTCTCAACCATGCCATAGGTGGCTAGGTTGTAAGCACTGGTGTTGTGAATTTTCAACACCATTAATTTGGCAAGGAAGGTTCATACAACAAAGACATGCAGGTTCTCTTTCAGATGTTGTGTCGTCAGGAATACCAAAGCAACTACCCAGTTATCAAATTTTGCCTCTGACACACATTATATACATATTGCCTCTGGCTATTTTGCAGAATCGTTCTGTTGCCATGACATAAAAGTGACAAATTTGTCAACTGATTGAGGGAAATCACCTATGCCAGACTCTGCGTGCAGGGTTATTTTACTTGTTTAGCCCTTCAGGGACTGTTGGGTCCACGACTTTTTCGCTCCAGGCCAGATATAGTTCTCCCGGGGGCTTGTATTAAAATGAACAATCTCTTTTAGAGGGATACTGCCACTAAAGGGTGAGGTCAGTGCTGGTGGCACTGAAGTCAAGGTCTTACTGGGCCCAGGTGGTCAGTGGCAGGGAAAACTTGAATATCTGAAAATGGTACCGGTTACTGTATGTGATCCCCTCATATTAAGCACTGAGCTAATGTGTCCACTTTCCTCGACAATGTGATGTTTTGAGAGGTGGAAAGGTATATCTGCCTTTCGGAACCAGACTAATGGTTGGTCACTGAGAAGAGCCCAGAATCGTTTATGGCATTTGTATTTGTTTGTCGACAGCCAATTTGTGATGGTTTCTTTACTAGATCACCTCATAGCAGTAGAGCACAGCCACAGCTGGTATCTTGTGCGCCAGCGGTTAAGTGACAGAACCTGCTGGGGCCACTAAGCTAATGAAACAGTCTTCAACCCTGGAAAGAGACCGAAGCCTGAACTAACGTATTAAGTCTGCCAGTGCCTTTTTTTTTATTAATTGGCATCACAAAGTTAGCCTGTAAATCGCCAGGGCTTGCAAAAAAAAAACCACGCACGGTCTGCCGATTCAATGGAAGACAACCTTGTGCTCTCGAAAGTGAGCAAAGCCAGAGCTGAGACGTCACCTGTATTTCTAGTTTATTTCAATTTTTAGAGTTAATAAATCTTTAACAAGTAGTTAATGTATCTTAAAATTTGACATTATGATACCAAAAATATCAACCTTGCTAACAAAAATGAAAATGAGAATGTCTTGTTAACTACATGATACGACTAATAATGACTGTAACAATGATAAGAAAAATTGCAGAAATCAGATCAAATCAACCAACAAATTTGGATAAAGGATATGAAGATAAGATTCCGATTCACATTACCCCAGCAATATTCATGAATAAGTCGAGCATACTGCATTTTCTAATAATTGCACTGAACATTAATAATTGTATTTAAGGGATTTTAAGCAACGGATGGATGACTTTACAAAGAGATGAGAGAGAGAGAGAGAGAGAGAGAGAGAGAGAGAGAGAGAGAGAGAGAGAGAGAGAGAGAGAGAAAATACATGGCAATTTATGCGATATACAAAACGACAGAAATGCAGCAAAGCAAGGAAGTAAGAACAAAGGAAAAAGCAACAAACAAAGGAAGTAATGGAACTAGTGAGAAAGCAAAATGGAAGACCAGAGAGGAGAGTCAGAGAGGACGATAGAGGATCCGATATAATGACTGAGGATGAGAGATTATCGGAACTGCGAAGTCGTAAAACTTGACGATCCATTAAGGCAGACACCAAGGAACTCCCATCTCGCACACAGTGCCAGCATCCAAACACGAAAATTGAATTGAATTGTTGGAATCTATTACTAACACTGAGCGACCGAAAGTCGCCCTCTATATATATATATATATATATATATATATATATATATATATATATATATATATATATATATATATATATATATATATATATATATATATATATGTATATATATGTATATATATATATATATATATATATATATATATATATATATATATATAATAAAAATATAGCACTTTTTTTAATATGACTTATAGCAAGCGGACTTCTGGAGCCTTTGTTAGTCCTTAAAGACTTCACATATATGAGAATAATATTTTGTCATTTTATTATTCTGTGTTTTGTAAAACTCATAGTTTGATGCTAGTGTCCAACTTGAATTATATTTACTTTTATAGCTTGAGAAAGAGACACTGAATGTCCAGAGACATTAGACAAATAATGTATAACATTATGGATCTCTTCTTCTTCCATCTGTTTTGTAGTTTCTACCTTCAACTTTATATATATTTTATTTATATATATATATATATATATATATATATATATATATATATATATATATATATATATATATATATATATACACTGAATAATATCATGACAAAATATTGCTGTCGTATAAGTGAAGTCTTTATGAAACGACAAAGGCAAGAGATCTGCTTGCAATTAAGTCATATTAAAAGTGCTTTTGTATCCTAATCCATTCGCAGACAAGAGAATGATTGTTTTACCTTTTTGTGCGCTTTCCTCAGAACACATCACGAGCGAAAGCGTAACACCTCAAAATCTGCTCATGGTGTGCATGTTATCGATATTCAGTGACAGATTAAAATGTTTTGCTGAACAGAAGACGCTCTTCAGCTAGTGTATGCGGACTTCTGCTGCTGCATGAGTGCGGTACTTTATTTGTAGAAATATATATCATATACGCAGATGCATAGGAAAGGTATCTATTCATTAATACTACTTCACATACTACTATCGTTATATTCACTCTCATATAATGCACACACACACAAACAATATATGTGTGTGTGTGTATGTAATTGTAATAGCCATAATGCCCTCTTAACTTCTCGTATTCTTCGCGCTATTTTGGATACGCTCGTCACTACAAAACCTCAAGATCCAAGTGCAAGAAATATTAAGAAATTATGATGTCCGGTAGCGGGAAACGAACCCGTGTCCCATAATCAAGAAGAGGTCACGTTGCCGTGGTCAGGTCGGGAACGTGACCTCGTCGTGATTATGGGTCACAGGTTCGTTTCCCGCTACCGGACATCACAACAAAATGTTACAATTATCAGTATTTCTATAAAAACAGTTCCCGTAGGTATAAAACAAAGCCATTCATAGCAGATCACTTTTCTATGCCTAATTACTGATATAGAGCTTGGGAGTAAAAAATTGCCTTTGCTGATTCTTAGATCGCTTGTGTCCTGGATGAAATAATGTAAGGTTATTCAACTATTTTCTCCAGCAAGACTCAAACGTCATAACTGACAAATTTGGTAGAATGTTCGAAATTGATATACGGCAAGTACGGACAGTATATGATCACAGCAAAATTATTTAAGCCCGGAGATGAGATTCAATGCTGGTCTTTTAAATGACAGCCGAGAAAAGCTATAATCTTTTTATATTTTATGAACGAATATGTGTGTTTATGGATCTCTGTTAAAATTATTCTATGAACCGTCTCGTTAATGTACAGGTGATCATGTAACAGTGCTCCCCTAGGCGTTAGGTGTATCCACAAGAAAAGTTTTAGCTGGTGTGAACACAAACGCACTCACAAACAACAACTCTCTCTTCCTCCCACAGAAACAGGTCTTATTACAGTTAATAATATTCGCTCTTTTGCATCCTGACATTTATTGCCTCGTTCGCCTCCGTAAATTTGACGTGATCTTTCCACTATATTTCTTTTTTCCGCCAGCTTTATTAAGTCTGATATGAATTATAATATGGCGTCTAACGTTTCAGGTACCTGAGTGCGAAGTTAATTAACACCTTAGGTAAAAAAAAGAGGATGAAGCATTGAAGTGGAAAACTGCTTAAGTGATGCATCACTTAAGAATAAAAATTAGCAACCATTTTAATATAAAGCGATGTTAAAGCGTCTTGTATACAGAGGACATAGAAAAGTCCTCCTAAATAAATGCGATAAATGTAACAGGAATCAGTTACTTCATAATTCGATTTATTACCTGTAAACAAAAGTATCCGATACGGGTACACTTCCTTCCACATAAAAATGAGAATAGATAGATACGAGAATTAAAAGGTAATCTGCAAATCGGACGCAACAAAAAAATTTCACGGCATGATTTTTATAATAAAGAAGATGTCACTTCGACAACAATTGTCACCTATTTTGCAATGAAACAAATTCAGTGGGAGAGGAGAACGATGACTGAAAAGGCAAAAGAGTTAGTATACCAAGTACAGGAAATTACTGTAGGTACATAAACGCATTCTGTCAACTTGAATTCTCTGCGAATCGAAGCTGAAGCCAAGATCCCATGTCAAGCAAAAGCATAACGAGATTCTTCTGTTTGCTGATTTTACTGAGTGCTCTCAACAAAAAGGGGGACACAGATCCATTTGTATGCCTGTGAGAAATATGTCTTCGTTAACGCATGCGCACTCCCAGTGCCTCTCGGCTTCATGCTTGAGGCATTCTTTTACAGTAAGCAGTGCCAGGTTTGGGGGGCCAAGTATCGAGTCATGGGCACAGTCCTTTTAGATGCCAGTGGCTGGATAATCAAGGTAGTAGGGTCAGTAGAGGTCAACTTTTGCCATAATGCATATGGAAGCCAGGAGTTCTTAAAAATAAACTTGTTTGTTCATGCGCGAACAAGCAGCTAGGTGAATACACACACACACACACACACACACACACACACACACACACATATATATACATAGAGCAAAATAAAACATGATAATCCCCTGAAGGAAAGGAAATACTGAGTAGCTGTAGTAGCTCTCTGACCTCTTGTCCTTTACTTAGGAAGTAAAGGACAAGAAGTCGAAAGGCCTTGCAGTACTCAACTGTTTCTCTTTCCTTCGTGGATTTTGTCTTTTCTTCATATATTCATCGCGTTCCATATATTCGTGATTCAGTTACGTACACAGACAAACACACACACACACACATATCATATACATACATGCATATATATATATATACATACATACATATATATATATATATATATATATATATATATATATATATATATATATATATATATATATATATATATATATATATGAGATGTGTGTGCTTTTGGTGAGTGGGTCGATAGCTGTGTGAATGGGGGGGAATTTTTCCTTTGAATAAACAAAGGTACAAAACTGACTATGAATTATGGAGGCGTATGGTCACTGTGTATACCAGAAGGTGTGATTATATAGAGAGAGTATATATATATATATATATATATATATATATATATATATATATATATATATATATATATATATATATATATATATGTGTGTGTGTGTGTGTGTGTGTGTGTGTGTGTGTGTGTGTGTGTGTGTGTGTGAGTGTGTGTGTAATGAATTGAAGAGAATATCATTAATTTACATAACGCAAAGATGTGTGATGAGAATTTGATTGAGAGGGTAAGACAAGTAAACGAAACACTGATTAGGGAAGAGCAATGCGGGTGTACATAGGAGAAGTTTGTTTACCGAGTGTTTGCCAAGAAACAGCCATGTGAGAAATTCATGAATAAAAGGAAGGAGCTTTATTTTGTACATGAACTAAAAATTTTGGTGGAGGTGACAGAGACGCGATGTATAGTATGATGAAGATACATACCGTATAAGGTAACTGTCGAGTGACAAAATGCTTTGATGATGAGAGTAGTATTTGTTATAATATTTATATAAAAGGGTGAATAGTTTGGTATGATAATATGAGATTGGGTTACGTTTTGTCTCATGTTTATTACTATTTTCACGGATAAAGTAACTGGACAAGTCACAGGGAGGACATTATATGTAAGAAGTAAATTGTACAATAAGGAAATGGAGCATAAATGAAGGGTAGAATAATGACGATTACAGCTGATACAGCACTGACTGAAAATAGTGAATAAAAACTGCGAAGTCTCGTGAAAAGGTTAAAAAATTATGAACAAACAGAGAAAGCTGAAAGAAAATGCAAGCATACGCATGAGTACGATGGTAAATGGAAATCAGGAACGTGGGGCAATCAATGTTTAACCAAGATGGTGGAAGAAATTAAGAGGTTGACTTGTAACTGTAACTGATGGATGACAAAAGACAAAAACACTATAGGCTAATACAGTGTTGATTGGTGATAGTGAACAAAAACTACAGAGTGTAGTGAAAAGTTTCAGAAGTGCTTGTAAGTGGAGAAAGTTCAGAGAAAATGCCGCAGGACTGTGGTTAGAAGTTAGATGGTAAATAGAAATCAGGAACAGAGGACAATAAATATTAACAATGATGGTGGAAGAATGTAAGAAACTTATATTTTTTTTCAAATAACTGTAACTAATGATGCTATGTTGAGAGAGGACCTGAGTTTCAGAACTGATGGAGGCTGCAGAAGGTATGGAAGAGAGATATAGAGTTAATGAAAGACAATGAATGTAGAGGGCGTTTGCAGATCTGGAACAGAGATATAGAGCTAATGGAAGACAAAGTCGAAATTCATGAAATGGTTGTTGAACCAACTCAAGGGATGTTGTTGAATATGGATAAAAAAAAAGATGTTGAAATTACGTGTTGGTATAGTGAATGGAGAATAATGTCGAGATAAAGAGAAGAACTGTCAAAAAAGATTGTGTAGCTGAAAAGACAGAGGAGAGT
>NC_089791.1:35599882-35632382 GCF_040412425.1 Macrobrachium rosenbergii
AACTACTGAGGCTAGAGGGCTGCAAATTGGTATGTTGGTCATCCACCCTCCAGTCATCAAACATACCAAATTGCAGCCCTCTGACCTCAGTAGTGTTTACTTCATTTAAGGTTAAGGTTAGCCATGATCGTGCGTCTGGCAACGCTATAGGACAGGCCACCACCGGACCGTGGCTGAAAGTTTCATGGGCCGCGGCTCATGCAGCATTATACGTTGTACAGAAAACTCGATTGCTTCGAAGAAACTTCGGCGCATTTTTTAATTGTTTTCTATTCATTTTAATTTACAAAACATCAAAACCTTCAACAAAGATTGTTCATCTTTCGCCAGATGGTATTTTTGGAAGCTTGTTTCTGAAAAGAAAACTGGAATTATGATGAAAATATGCACGGTATGTCTGAGCAAATCTATAGTTTTCCCACGTGTACCGCACAGGTAAATATTCGATAAATATATCAGGCAGTCACATACACACACGCGCGCACACAAACCCACTCAAAACGCTATAATAACATGGGTCAAAAGGGCTGACAGAAAATATATACATAAAATAAATACTTTCAGGTTTTGCAACTCATAAAAGACTTACGGACATAAATGTCGCTTCCCTTATCAATGACATAGTGATGATAGATTTATTATTGCTCTTCTACATGAGAGTCCGAAAAAGCGCAAGATGAATAACATCAGAAATCCCATGTATTTTACCAGGATGTATGGAGTTAAAATACTGTCTAATATGAAATACAAATTTAAAAATATACCAACAACAGAACAGAAATGGAAAACAAAAACCTCTTCCACTCCTCGACAGATGAGAAATCCCGGGGAATCAGGATTTAGCGATTTATCCGGCACATCCAGAAAATGTTGGCACTTACATACCCGCCACTTCATAGAATTCAATATCAGATCCTTTGGAGCATTAAGTACAGGGTCCAATTTGCATATATATGGTTCCTCCTTCCTTTGTAGCTATTCAAGATAGCTGGCAGGCACGGTAGCAGAGCGTTCGCTGGAGATAGGAGTCTATTTCCTTTCCCTATCTTGAAGGAAAGTGGAGGGACTCGAAAAAGATATATGTATATGTATATGTATATGTATATGTATATGTATATGTATATGTATATGTATATGTATGTATATATATATATATATATATATATATATATGTGTGTGTGTGTGTGTGTGTGTGTGTGTGTGTGTGTATAACTGAATCACGAAAATATGGAACGTGATGAATATATAAATAAAGATAAAATCCCCGAAGGAAACGGAAACACCGGAGTGCTGCGAGGCCTTTCGACACTAAGTCCTTTACTTAGCAGACTGAAGAAATATAAAAGTATGTTTACAAAGAAAGTTCATACAAATGACAGGTGGGGATTATAAAGGAAACATATGTACCTGGAATCCAACACAATTGAAGCATTAGTAGAACTGCAAAACAGGATTTTATCTTTATATATATATATATATATATATATATATATATATATATATATATATATATATATATATATATATATATATATCACAGCCCGTGTTAGCGTAGATATTCAGCAGACAGAGAGAGAGAGCATTAATGCAACTCGCCGTAAATTTAAGGCATTATTTGAAGCTACGTATATAACTCTGAACCCTTTCTAATGTTCTCCAATACTGAGCTTATCGCTTTGCGCATATTGTAGCTTAGTGACTATTTTTTACTTTGAAAAATATTTATATATTTTTTTTCTCTAGTAAACGCCCCGCATATTCCATTTTACATATATATATAGCGCACTTTTAAGTCCCTTAAATATATCGCGAAGGACCACCACACATCTCTCGAATTACTAAAGAGAATCCATGGCGAGTGAAATGTGTACAGTCACTCACAGTGATCAGTTTGCCAAAGTGTCAATTTCAAGGAATCCAGAAATCCTGTGATGGCTAGAGCCTCCATTTGTATTGAAATTGGAGCCTGGTCCAAACGCACTGTGGGATCTGATATTGAATTTCGTGAAGTGAAGAGAAATGTAAAGAAAGACATACATCAGATACGCTGTGATCACGTCTGAGAAAACTACTATCTGATGAGTCTACAGACAATCCTATGAGCGCTTTTTTAGTTTTCTGTAAAAGAAAGCTATCGTGCTGGCTTTGTCTGTCCGTCCCCACTTTATTCTGTCCGCCTTCAGATCTTAAAAACTACTGAGGCTAGAGGGCTGCAAATTGGTATGTTGATCATCCAACCTACAATCATCAAACATACCAAATTGCAGCCCTCTAGCCTCAGTGGTTTTTATTTATTTAAGGTTAAAGTTAGCCATAATCGAGCTTCGGGCAACGATATAGGATAGTCCACCACCGGGCCGTGGTTAGAGTTTCATGGGCCGCGGTTCATACAGCATTATACCGAGACCACCGAAAGAGAGATCTACAGTATTTTCGGTGGCCTTGATTATACGCTGTAGCGGCTGTACAGAAAACTCGATTGCGCCGAAGAAACTTCGGCGCATTTTTTACTAGTTTTATTTGTAAAAGAATTCCATATTTTTGGTTGTAGTTCCCTTAATTTGTGTAGAGTATCATCTTGTCATCTTATTTCTAGCATTTATTGTATTACTGTTATTGTTACTATGGTAAATTATCTGATGCCTTGCCTGTTACAAAATCTAACAGGTAAGTCCCCTCAAAAGAAAAATGAAAAGATTTCTTGTGATTAGTCATGTATAAATGTAAGATATTTCTGTAACGAATATATCGTTGCATCAGTAGTTAGCGTTCTGATTTCTCCAACTCGTGGCAATATCCAGCCAGAGTGTCACGGTGCTAGTGAAGTGTAAAAAGAACATCTCGTTAGAATTACCTAGTTTTTCCTTCCACAAACATATTCCCCTTGAAGCAACCGCGTCTACACAGGCATGACGTATGTGTACAGGGTTCCCAAACCATGTTGTACATCTGATAACAATACTGATCCCGATTCGTTTTATAATATGACCATATTTCAAGTTCAGCCTTATCTGATGAGATCGAAAACAACAACAAAGGATGGTAAATAATAAGCAAAAGCGCAAGAAAGAAAACATAGAGTATAAGGACAAATACATCCCTGAGGCTTCGACAGAAAACGTCACCATGGTCTCGCAGAAGAATAAAATAGCCCTCATAACCTACGATTAGGGCAGGAAAGGGAGTGCAGCCGGTCGAAGAGTATGTTAGGTTCTCACGCTGGAAATGACTAGGCCGCGTTTATAGAAGACAGGGAATAGTACGAGATACACAGGTTGCCCTTGGTAGAAGAGGTAGAGGTAGGCCAAAGGAGACGTGGTTGAGGACAATGAGGCAGGAAGCAGGAGACGAGTGTTGGGCAGATCTCGAAGAGTTAGCCCAGGACAGAATGTGGTGGCGTGAGGTTCATCAGAGGCCCCATGCATCGCCGTGGGTGCCACAGGAAATGATTGATTGATTCATAACCTACAAGACAAGTCAACAGAATCTGAGAACTGCTAATGAAAAAACCGCTTCCAGCCTCCACCCGGCATTGTCACGATAAAAGGAATGCAAATTATAATTATATGCATAAATGCCCTGAGCAGGTATGACCTAAAACCTGTCTCTCGTCTCTAAACACGATTTGTAGTGACACTAGATTCCTGTACGCAATAATTAACTTACGAAATATCTGCGATGAATTGTCAGATCAGAAAGGCTCTATGGTCTACTGTACATTTGTTTTTACCAGTTCTTAGTAAAATTAACAGACGAATAAATATTTGAGAAATGCAGAAAACAAATGAATTAAAAAGAATGATTAATTCAAGGGAAGTAAATATGTCACTTACATCATCTGGAACGGAGTTGGTGTCGTATAATGAGATCCAAAAATTGTCCCCGGAAACACGGTTATAATAAAGAGAAGACATATAAAGGATATGAACTTAAAAAAAAAAAAAAAAATTTTTGGTTAAAATAGTGAGAAGCATTTCTCAACACCAATGATAGATTCCTCAGCAAATCAACAATTGGATTATTATATAGTGTAAGACAGTTACATTGCATATCTACATGTCTATCGTAATACTGTCAAATCCTTTGCAGTGGAGAAGCATTTACTGTTATTCCCGGAACACATTCTGAATACGAGAGAAAGTCGTGAATAGAGAACTTAGTTAATTAACAGACCAAGAATACATGCCAAGTTGTAGGAACAAGTTTCCGAGCAGCAACGGAAGCGGTCTACAGCACTGGAAACCAGTTCTAAACATAATAATTATAACCAAGAATGGAGGTTAATCTATTCAGGTTTTATACGAAAAAGACTTATGGATGCAATGGGACAGTTTCTCATCATATATACAAAACACAATTATGCACAAACTATATAATGTATATATATATATATATATATATATATATATATATATATATATATATATATATATATACATATATATATATATACATATGTGTATGTGTGTGTGTGTGTGTGTGTGTATACATATATATATATATATATATTTATATTTATATATTAGGAGAGTTGGACAACACTGGGACTGTTCAGTACTTCAACGGGTGACCAGCCAGAAAGGACATATGCCGCCGGCAGAAAACCCCTTTGGGCATCTGTTTTGCAGTGCGCGATGCTTGCAATCCCCATCCCTAAACTCTTGCAGAATACAAATAGAATTACACCTTTTGACGTAACCTCCTTTACAGATGACGTTTGTATGTATGTAATACAAATGTCGTTTAATGTTGCATTCACTCAACCTCGGAATAACAGAACCCGAAGGAAGAATTAATAATTGATAAGCGATTCGTCATCCGGGAGAAACAAACCCCAGAATGGTTGGGAAGCTGTGGCCGCAATGGCTGCCGTCGTCGCTTCCCAGCCATCCAGGGCTTTGAGTCTCCCTGGAATACCATGACCCGAAGGGTTATGTTATTCCGAGGTTGAGTGACTTTGGTATTAAGTAGCATTTGTAGCCTAAGGTTCGTGAATATAAAAAATGCCACGGTGTAAGTGACGAAAATTCACATATGGGTGTGTGAATTTTTGTCACTTACACACACACATACATATATTTATTGATATTGATATGTAAATATGTTATACATATAATATATAAATATATTATACATATACTAAAAATCATCAAAATATGTCCGTGATTTGTTTATCGGCTGAAGCTACAGGAAAAGCTTTAAAAGAAACGCGAAAGTACTTGGCACTGTGCCGTTTTTCTTGCAGCTTTTCCTCTGCTTTCAGTTGATACATATGTATATGTATATGCATATGTATATATGTATATATGTATATATATATATATATATATATATATATATATATATATATATATATATATATATACATACATACTTACATACAGATGCGTGTGCGTGCATGTGTTTTTTTTTCTGTTCAGGTAACCTAGAAAGATTAAAAATAAGAGTTAGACATTAAGAGTCATTCATACAAAAATTCTATTTACATTTTGCTTCCGTAAGAAGAAAAGTTTATGTAAATTCCGACTGAATGCTCGGTTTTCACCTTTAACGTTAGACTGTTGAATACTTAAACCTCAAACTCCATGATAATGTAGAGCAAAAAATATTTAATTGCACAAAAAAAAACACACTGATGCTCGACTTGAAATTATTCTTGGAAATCTCCCTCCTCCAGTCCTCGACAAGATATATTATTTCGGAAATAAATTATTCTGCCAGACAACACTTTCGCTTAGTCAACGCGACTTCACAATGCCCTTCCATTTCTCTCAATGATAAATATAACGCCAGACTTCCAAATTACATTCGTACCTAAATTTTTCCCGGCCTTTCCACACTATGAATGATGAGAACGGTATATCTCGATATCGCAAGGTGAACACCCTTTGTGGGTCGAAGTGTGTGGTAGAGACCCGGCTGCGAAAATAAACATAAGCCTTGTTTAATTCACGAACGAACCGTGTTCTGTTTCTGCACTATGTACTCATACGTCAACTCGCGCTGCCACGTCTGAGAGAGAGAGAGAGAGAGAGAGAGAGAGAGAGAGAGAGAGAGAGAGAGAGAGAGAGAAAAATCTACTACATAGATGCACTCTCAGTTTAATGTCCCCCGGTAACGCCGACAAGCATTTTCTCAGATCTCGGTGAAAAGCTGTTGAACTGGAAAGACATTACAAGTGTACCATCATTTATTTGTGTGCGTTTTCTTTCTATGAAAGCTTTCCCTTGAATTTAAAGGAGTGTGTTTGAATGCCTTACTCCCCAGCTTTGAAATTTCAACTGTGCTTCACTTTCTCATTTGACATATGTTTAAATGGCATACCTATTAATTTTTTAAATTATATTTACCTCAACCAGGTACTGTTAAAACCAGTAATATATGTTAGCTTTTGCTTTAATTATTTGTTAAATGTATTAGCTGCTACACTCTGTAATGTGGTATAGCAACCCTTAAGAAAATGTAAAAGTAGGATTTTTAATCTCCTGAAAGCCTTTGTGCATCTGGGATGAGAACGAGATAAACATCCGTGTGGATTTTCTGTTTCTGGTGAAACGTCCCAAGAAATCCAGACAGAGAAAAAAAAAATAATAATGCTCAAGAAATTCGTTGAGTGAAACCCTACCAGTCCAAGAGACCTTTCCGCCGGTGGATTGCGAGGCTCCGAGATTGGAGTGAGAATACGGTCAAAGACTCCAA
This sequence comes from Macrobrachium rosenbergii, assembly GCF_040412425.1. NCBI lineage: Eukaryota > Metazoa > Arthropoda > Malacostraca > Decapoda > Palaemonidae > Macrobrachium > Macrobrachium rosenbergii. The sequence continues at coordinate 35,606,582 of NC_089791.1, forward strand.
GACTCCAGAGGAAAGAACGTAATAACATTAAATGATCAAATAGAGGACAGCAACATTCATTATTAGTATTACTAACGTAATACAATACTTTCTAAAGCCTGACTATCATTCTGTTTATTCGACGGTCGGTCTCAGCTTATATGGCAGAGAAATATTGTCTTCCATAAACAATCTTGTATATCAACACTACTGAAGATGGACTCAGATATCCTTTGAATTCGTAACAAAGCATTTATTTATATATAAGAAAAGGGATTGTGCACAAAAACTGTGCAAACATTATTTTACTAATAAATATGTCCTTCTGAGTTCTTACAGATAAACCTGGGATACAGCGATATGGAAACTAAGTACCAGTAAGAGATCCTAGAAAATTTATACGAACAACCACAGAAGGAGGCAGGACGCTGTCATCTAAACTGACATTAAGATTCCGGAGTTTCCCCTGGAGTTTGAACTGCTGTCATTTCTGTTCCAGTGTGGTAGTAAGTCTTACACCAGCATCCTTAAAAATGCATGAAAATATTGTAAACGTGCCAAAAAGACTTGGCTGCACGACATTTTTCATAGCGACTGTTGTAACTGACCGCATATATAATAAAAAACAATACTAGAGACTCGAGTCACTCTGCATATGGTTGTTACGATTTCTTAATTTAGGTATTGTAGTAATTCAAAACTCTTAACTTCAGGTTTGACGCCCCGATGAGGTTGAGAGACTGATATTCTACTCCTCTGAAAACAACAACTTTCATTGGTAGCTGTAATTACGAGATAAGTCGTTTTCTTTTACTAGTTCCTAACCCTTCTTGGCAACATTAGTGGACATACTGATTACTCAATAATCAGTGGAGCTCCAGCATTATCATCATTATTGTTTGTACAACCTTACAGTAATACTGTTTCCACATTTTTATTTTATTTCTAAAACTTAAAAGCCATTTCTGTTGAACCAGAGAGATTTTTTTTCAAGTATGTGTGCAGCCTGAAGAAAGAAACATCTAATAAAACATCTGTTAAGATTAAACAAAGTGGCACCAAGAAACAGCTAACTACGATTCATCTGAGTCATAAAGATTTAATGCAAAGAAGCACAGCCTTGATAAAGATCCCCCTTCGTATGATCATACAGGAAAACGACACCACCACCACCCTCATAATCTGTTGCAACAGTCAAAGAACTTCGGAACTGCTCCTACAAAGAAACCTGCCTCACTGTGCTGACGATCTTAGGAGACACAGAGTTTGTGGGTACAAATGCCCAGCTAAGTGATAACCCCACATCAGCATGACTTCCTACCGGCTCTCCAAGCATATATCCCGCCACAATCAGTCACTCATTAAGGAGAGTGCAACCAAGTCTGACGGACAAGCACTACTGGCTGCTGTTCAGATTCTGGTCTCAGCCCCTAACAAAGTATAACTTCACTTCCTTGAAATCTGTTACATCCAGAAATTAAAACTGACCACGAACACAGTCAAAGAAGTGAAGTTCTTTATATTAAGTAAATGTAAAAATAATAAATGCCATCAACGATTTCCTCTAAATCCACTCAGCTAACAGTCACACCAGACCCCCCAGAAACCATACAGAGATCCCTTCCCACATCCACCCAACTATGTGACAAAGAGAGTGGAGAAATAATTAAAGGCATAAGAACGAATGCTTGTAGGGTTTACTCACAGCGAATATATAAAACATGAAAGAATGTGATCGAATGACAGGCTTTGTCTAAAAGTTCATAAGAAAACAGAATGAGATAAATGCATCACGGCGACTGCTAGAAATGCTGAACGCTTCAAACGCCTACTGTCATTTAACATTTGATATTTTCGAAAACTTCCCGGTGCCAATCACGAGTTAACTCGGTGACGGAAACGTCATTGCCATTCCAAGGAACTCCTCATATTTATAGCGTTGATTGATGGGTCCGAAGTTTCTTTATTTATCCTACTGATATTTTGAGTAACCAGAACGACAGAAAGGATTGCTGCCAACTGGGACCACGCTTTCCCCATATTAATTATTCTCAGTTCCGCTGTTCCCTCCCCCAAAAAACTTTCATTCAGTAATAAAGTCATGAGATGTGGAAGGAACAAACCTCGTCATAGGATCAAGGGATTATATACTTTATATAAAAGATCACTCAATACTGAATAAACGCCAGCGGTTTAAGGCCCCACAGGTAGCCAGATCATCTCTGGCTACCTGTGACGGTGAGAATAAGGCCTAAATATGTAATATTATAATATATATATACACACAAACACATACACATATACATGTATATTTATATGTATACATATAAATGTACATTATATATATGTATATATATATAATAAAGCTAGAAAACTGGGAGGCTATCACCTCCAACGGGGGATCTCCTAACGCGTGTACTTGTAAGAATAATTAACTGTAAAGATATAAAATCCTGCTGTTGAGTTTCCGCAGCAACATCGATCGACATATTTCACAGTGTTTGCCATTTTCCTCAGCTTCTATTTTTGTATATTGCAGATGCAGAAGAAATCCGGTGTCTGCTTCTCTTCTCCTCATTGTGGGTTTTGATCCATTAAATACAACGCCGCAAAGTGGAAGAGCAAGAGGAATTCTCTGGAATCTTCCCACGGTTAACGCTTGTTTAGCAATGCAGGCCGTGTTGCGTTGGGGAATGCAAATGAAAAGAGAGCTCAGTCGTAAACCAAGAGTGTCATATCTAAAAGCTTGGTTAATGAAATACCTCCGACAGAACTTTAAACTCTGCTGCGCAGTTACATAAGAAAGAAGTAAAATATGCGCCTAAGTTTCTTCGGCGCAATCGAGTTTTCTGTACAGCCGCTACAGCGTATGATCAAGGCCACCGAAAACAGATCTATCTTGCGGTGGTCTTGGTATAATGCTGTATGAGCCGCGGCCCCTGAAACTTTAACCAAGGCCCGGTGGTGGCCTATCCTATAGCGTTGCCAGAAGCACGATTATGGCTAACTTTAACCTTAGATGAAATCAAAACTACTGAGGATAGAGGGCTGCAATTTGGTATGTTTGATGATTGGGGGATGGATGATCAACATGCCAATTTGCAGCCTTCTAGCCTCAGTAGTTTTTAAGATCTGAGGGCGGACAGAATAAGTGGAGACAGAATAAAGCGCGGACGGACTGTCAAAGCCGGCACAATAGTTTTCTTTTACAGAAAAATAAAACGGCATTGTAAAGGGGGGGGAAAAGGAGAGAAAAAGAGCAAGTTGTACTTGGCACATTAGGTAACCATTTACTCTTCAGAGCTAACATAAAATTAATCCCTGTCAATCATTTGCTGGCTACGTCCCCGTCAGCGCAGCGGGAAACAACGTATTACATCGACTGTACCAAATACTTCAAGAAAAAGAAACGCATTTCCAGCAATTTACGATGAGATACTGAAGAGGGAGAATAAGTCCAGCATCTTCCAGTGTCAATGAACACGAAGACCGTCTCGCGGGTAACTAAACACCTTTGTCCTTATCTGCTGATCTGAGCGTTCCAGCGGCAACCGAATCGCTGTATATTTCGAACCCTATATTTTCTGTATCTGCTAAGATTTATGTGTGACTCCATAGAAAGTCCAACGAAGGAGGGTATAGAGGCTAAGTCTAAAACGGACAATTATGTATGTGTGTGTGTGTGTGTGTGTGTGTGTATATATATATATATATATATATATATATATATATATATATATATATATATATATATATATATATATATATATATATATATATATATATATATATTATATAAATATATAATATATATTTTTACATATATATAATTATATATAGATAGATAGATAGATAGATACATAGACAATAGACAGATAGATAGATAGATAACATGTCATTTATGACACTGCACACGTGCAGATAGAGATATTTAGCAGGTCACAGGTAATAAGTTCATTTATGATTTTTCAAGGGGTAACATTTTTCTTTCTCAACATGTAATTGGAATAACAGCCCGTCGTCCAACTATAAAAAAAAAACCATCATGTTCTTCCACATGGAATTGATATAAATGCCGCCTCTTCTGGCTCAACACAACCACGAAATTTTTTGTGACGTTCGGCCAATAAAGAAGAGACTAAACTTCTGGCTAAAACAAACCGCTTCTGAAAAAAAACTGTACTGATCTAAACGGTTGGACCTTTACTCTACCAGCTGCAGACTGAAGATAAAAAGACTGCCCGTGCCTGAAGCCAATTACACACACACACACATATATATGTATATATATATATATATATATACCACCAGCATATATATATAGACCTATATACCAATAGTTATAATATAATATATATATATAGATATATATATATATAATATACAAATAAAATATATATATATATATATTATAATAAATATATATATATATATATATTGTATATATATATACACTGAAGACGCCAGCCGAGATAGAGAGAGAGAGAGAGTCTGTCGAGAGAGAAAGAGAGAATACGAACGTGCTTGAATGTTTGTTTTAAATGTTCAGAGCCTGGAACAACTCTCCCCTTGTGTATTCAGGAGCTAAAAATTTTTTTTTTTTTCCCGTAGGTAAAGACTTGAACTGAAGACCAAGGGACCCCGCAGCTAAAACTTCAACAGAAAACACCATTATCCACGTATTGTCTTACATAACATAAATACAATTTTAAATTCACTGTTCTTCAAACAGTAATCCAAACTTTTCGCTTACTTGACTAATATGGCATTTACCTTCATCACACAAAGCAATGCTTTCGTTGTCCCTTTAATCTGTTCATGCTTCCTCACGTCCATTATTCAGCATATCTCATACGAGTCACGTATTTATTACTGTATTTATTTATTTCCCATTCTCCCTCTTCTCCTTACTGCACTCTCTCTATTGTTTCCTTATTCTTGTTTTCACTCCCCTGTTTCATTTTTCATCTCTAATAATAATTGAATGCAAAAGATCCTTCCTCGCTGTATCCGTCTCACACAACGTGGCTCCAGCTGCAAATTATTCTGAAACTGGTTTTGCGTCGTACCCAATATTTTTCAGCACACAAGAAAATAAAATAATGTATTGTACTCCAGGGAATTAAATTAGTTGCACAAATTCCCGCCCTTTATTCTTCATTTTACGCAAAATATTAAATTCATGCTCTGTGTCTGCTTAATTTTACTGACCTTATAAAAGAAATTTATAAATCATTCTCTTTTAGTTCTCTCTACCTCTACTGCGGATCTGTCTGGTCGATTTATGTCATTATTCAATTATGATACGGCTGATAAAAAATTAATAAATGTCTATTGTAGATTCAACACAATGACAACGCTGCAAACAGTGTATCCTTTACGGTCGATTTACACAAGGAAAAAGAGGAAAAACATATCTTTACCTGAATAAATATCTGAATACGAACCGAAGTTTTGCACCGCTGTTCTTCCACACTAAGTTGTAATATATTCTGGAATTCTGCCCTGCAAAATGGAAATGAAGATGTTCAGCCAATAATGGAGACTACAGTATTGTGTGACTAATAAACACAATGACTCCTGACTATACTCAAGACTAGCAGTTTATGTGGCGTAGGACGCATCCCACAGAGCACCAGGAATGCCCATACTGTCGCCCAGACCACCAGCGAGAGAATGAGACCTGCCGACCAATAGAAATTCAGCACCCCAATGATGTCACATTTGAAATTCAAAAGCCTGTATGCAGTAATAAAAATCTTGTATGTCAATTTGTAACCCACTCCTGGAGACGCCGCCGAGAGATGGGGAAACGGTCTGTCGACTAGAAAAAAAAGTGTATGGAAAGAAACTTGAATCATTTTTCCTTATTCCTGAGAAACTTGCCTAAAGAGAAAAAGACTATAGACTGATTCAAAATCTTGATAAGGAGATAGCATCTGCAAACAATGCCAAGAACTTCAATATAGGTTCATGTTATATAGTATATATTCCCTATACATAAATACAAACATAAATTCAATTAAAATTCCCTTACTTTCATACTCCTCAATCATACAGAAGTTTAAAAAATACTATTTATTTCTAAGCTATAGGCTAGTATGCCTACATTTATGAACTAAATATATATATATATATATGTATATATATATATATATATCATACATACACAATATGTATATATACATATATATATATATATTATATCATTATATATAAATAAAATCATATATATATATATATATGTATATATATATATATATATATATATATATATATATATATATATATATATAGGAACTAGAAGAAACTCAGCAATCTTTAATGCCACCCTTTAATGGCATTATTTTGAAGACTGAGCGACCAATATCGCAGGCCAAAGGGCTTTAATATCTCGAAGAAAAAGAGTCTATTTATCATGAGGCTACGGCGACCGATAACGCCAGCTGGTCTCGGTTCTCTCTCTACTTTCTTGTGTGTTCTTTATGCCTCTTTCTCTCCACTTATTTTTCCAATGATTTAGTCTGTTTCATCGGAAATTATCCTTTATTTAACATCGTTATCCACAAACGAGCGAAAAGCTCAAGTTGTACGAAATCGGAGAGCTCTTTGTCGACTCCATTGGAAGGAAGCAATGGCCGGTTGAAAGAGTTACAGGAATTTCATTTCAAGGTGATAGAAATCTCATTCCTAAGCCATAATGTGGTTCGATTCCAAATAAGCTGGCCGAATGCTAAGCAACCAATTGGTTCTGGATACGTAAACTAAGTCTAACTTTCACATGCCCCAGGAGCTGTTAATCAGCTCAGTGGTCTTAAAACTAATGGTATACTTTTTAACAAACAAGCTGAACTTTCTGACTGTTTAGCGGTTAGAATGCTCCCCTCACCAGCATGAAGTCCCGAGTTCGATGACCGAGAGGGCCAGAATAAATGGCTCCTTTCTATTAAATTCCAATTTGCTTTTGTCGACTGAAACAATGCTTCTGGTATTAGTTTAGTCGGCAGTGGTGGGCCGCAAACCAAGGGATCTGGGGTAGGGGGATGGAGGGTGAGCTGGGCTTGCATGGAGCTAGCGAGCTGGTCCTGATAACCCAATAGAACCGGCCCTAATCTCCCTCTATCTAATAAGCCATTTTGCCATAATGGGGAGGGGGTGTGGGGATATTTTCAGTGGAGACATTACAATTCCCTTAAACAATCATTAAACATATAATGAATTAAAATTCCAAGTTATCTCATATGTATGTATGTATGTATATTTCATATATTATATATATATATAGAATATATATGTGTGTGTTTCATGTGTGTGTTTTGTGTGTGTGTGTGTGTGTATGTATATATAGAAATAATCAATACACAATCACGTGTGGAATAGAATAAATTTCTGACTCAAGTTATCATTTGAAAGACCTGATGATCCTGATTTCAGTCAGAAATTATTTTTAATTAGATATATATAGATATATATATATATTTTGATATATATTATATATATATATATATATATATTTTGATATATACACATATATATGTGAAAATCTTTACTGTAATATTAATTGTATGAGATTTCAAAATTTTGAATAAGTCCATAAAACACTGAACATTTCAACCATACAGTGTATTTTGGGCCTTTTTTTTCATTTATATATATATATCATACAAGTATTTTGATATACATATATATGATATATATATATTTTGAATATATATATATATATCTTTAACGTATATCTTTAATGAAAAGATAAACGCAACTTAATCCTGAAATTTAACGACAACCTTTCCCTTCGAAATTAAAACCGCAAGTGATACACGCAAATTGGACCAAATCTTTTTGAATTTGAAAAGGGCATGATGAATTTCATTGGAAGTTATTTTTTTAATTAGAAAACGACAAAGGATTTTGAATAAGAGAATTCAAGAGCCCAAGTTATTTTTTGAATTTGAAGGAGCATGATCCCAAGTTATTTTTGGCAGTGACGTAATGGCCATGATGAAATTTCATCAATGGCCTGAAAGAGAGGGGATACCCAGATTTCAGTCCAAGTCATTTTTAATTTGAAAGAGGATTCCGTCTCTTAGTCTTCAGCAATGGTATCGCTTACAGCCTGAACTTTCTGGTACTTTGTTTTTTGAATCAGAAAGGGTATGATATTTCATCAAGCTGTCATAATGAATAAGAAACGTTAGTGGCTAAGTTAATTTTGATTTTGAATTAGAAAGGGTATGATGAGATTTCATCCAAGTTATTTTGAATTAGAAAGGGTACGATGAGATTTCATCCAAGTTATTTTGAATAAGAAAGGGTACGAGATTTCATCCAAGTTATTTTGAATTTGAAAGGGCATGATGAGATTTCATCCAAGTTATTTTGAATAAGAAAGGGTATGATGAGATTTCATCCAAGTTATTTTGAATCAGAAAGGGTATGATGAGATTTCATCCAAGTTATTTTGAATTAGAAAGGGTATGATGAGATTTCATCCAAGTTATTTTGAATTAGAAAGGGTATGATGAGATTTCATCCAAGTTATTTTGAATTAGAAAGGGTACGATGAGATTTCATCCAAGTTATTTTGAATTAGAAAGGGTATGATGAGATTTCATCAAGTTAAATAGAATATTTTAGAGAGATTGTGGTAGCAGGCTTATTCTCTTTTTAATTCTGCTTCATATATTCGTGTTAAAACACATTTATCAAAAAATTATTTTAATTACTTATCAAACATTTACATTTCCGTTCTGAATAAGTGTAATACTGCAGACGCTTTTCTCCATGAGTGAAGTAGGAAGAAAACTGTTTTCTTATGAAAATAATCTCCTCTGGGGGGCAACTTCCTTCTGGTTCTTAATTTCATAATAATCCATTTGTGTCGGAAACTGTCGCAGCTGGTGCAATTTTCTCCTTACAGAGAAGAAATTACGCCCACACAGCCTGCAGTGTTCTTTGTACCCTAATGATATTAAGGCGTAGGTGCATTAGAAGAGGAGTGTTAACAAAACTTTGAATTTTTGCGTGCATTAAACACATTTTAAATAACATTACTCTCAAAATGCGCAACTGGGTCGATGACATTAATTCCACGCACGTCACGACGTCAAGGCCTGTGAATTTTATGCAGACTTCACATCATTAAGTAAAAACTCGAATCATGTTTCACATTCTTGCAACCATCAAAGGTATTTTGCACTGTCGGCAGGATTCGGGGAATACGACCTGGATATTCTAAAAGAAATACCTGATGTTCATGCGATGCAATTAAAATTTCCCTCTGCACAGATCTAATCCATTTGAAGGAAATATATTTTGGTCTTCGTTTTCACGCTACTTTTCGCTTTCCGTTAGATGTGGTATGCTGCTGGTGCTATGCTTGGATTTATAGTAAAACTGCCCAAGCACAAGTTCCTTGTTTTCTGTACCTATTTTCGTCTTGTGTGGTTTGCATGCGTTTGCATATGTACTCTTCTAATCTTGATAGAAACAAATTTTGGCTATATGAATTTTGAGATACGTATGATGACACAAATTATATAAATAATATATATATATATATATATATATATATATATGCTATATATATATATATATATATATATATATATGAATGTCTTTTCACATATTACTACAGTGTAATATGAAAATAAGAAAGGCCCATAAAACACTATTTTGTTGAAGCCATGGCTGGTACTTAACAGCTGCTGTTCCTCAGTAGAGGAATATGGACAGGTGGAAAGTTACAATAGTATATATACAACATGAAGGTGTGGCCTTAGGCCTCCGATGTTAAGAGGTGGCGTTTCTTAGAGGAGGAGATTGACCAAAATTCCCTATGTAGGCAGACAGGTAAGTCATCTCGCAAAGAATAACAGAGCACAAAAGATCAGTACGTTACGCTTCGGAGAGTTCGGGAATTTTCCTACATATTAGAAATACAGGGCATGTCATTAACTGGAGTGGGGCGGAGTTGGTTTTCAAGAGTAGCTGTCCGTACAAAAGAAAGATGCTGGAATCTGCTATCATCAATCAAACCAACAATATGAACCTGTCAGGAGGACATTGGAAATCGGACGCCATTGACACCTTAATCCTCGGACCCCTTTTGAAGAAGATGACCCAAGAAACGCGACCGCCAGATCCATCGCCAAACGGGAGCTAATGAGGCCAAAACCACTAAGGAATTTGGTCAATCTCCTCCTTCTTAAGAAACGCCACCTCCTTAACATCGGAGGCCCAAGGCCACACCTTCATGTTTTTGTATATATACCATTGTAACTTTCCACCTGTCCATATTCTACCAGTGAACAGGGGCACAGAAACAAGTGCCCGAAATATATGGTTTCAACGTGTAAATAGTGTTTTATGGGCCTTCTTATTTTCATATATATATATATACATATATATATATATATATATATATATATATATATATATATATATATATATATATATAGATAAATAGAGATATGTGTAAGTATATACACACATCACAATATATATATATATATATATATATATATATATATATATATATATATATATATATATATATATATATATATATATATAAAGCCACTCCAACATCTTCTAAAAACATAACAGACACCTCACACGTCTCGAACTGTCGACCTAACCGCTCAACTCTTCTCGCTGCTGGGAGAAAGGGAGCCGGGGATTTGGTACGATACGTGTATACATGCGCTACCGGGGTCTAAGCGACGTCAGGCAGGGCAGCCGATCGAGGCTACGGTCTGCCCCAACGCCAAATCAAAGTTCTTCAAAAGAAGGCATCGTGCTTACCCCCATATAAAAATGGGAAAAGCACGTTGAACGAAGAAGAATGTACATATATAGCCTATGTACATACATACATACATATATATATATATATATATATATATATATATATATATATATATATATATATATATATATATATATATATATATATATATATATATATATATATATATATATATATATATATATATATATCACTTAACGCATCTTTGTAAGCAATGGCATTCGGAAAAAAGAAATGGTACCCGTTTTAATACAGTAGTACGAAATTCAGTAACGCTCCTCTATAAGTGAAAAGTTCTTCACACAATGAATAATTAATTTCCACATCAGATTCATTTTTGTTCTTACTGTTCTTTGTGGGGCTTCAGATAATATCACGAAGTCTTTCATGTGTTTATTGTTATGTAGACATAATGAAAATCGATCCTTTCAACTAGAAAAATGTATATCGTATTGATCGTTATTAGAACTGAATTGAATTGAATATGGAATTTAGGCCAAAGGTCAAGCACTGGGACCTATGAGGTCATTCAGCACTGAAAGGGAAATTGACAGTAAAAGGTCTGAAAGGTGTAACAGGAGGAAAACCTCGCAGTTGCACTATGAATTAATTGTTAGGAGAGGGTGGAAAGTCAGGTGGAAGAAAGAGAATATGAAAGGAGGTACAGTAAAAGGAACGACAGGGTTGTAGCCAAGGGCCGAAGGCACGCTGCAAAGAACCTTAAGTCATACCTACAGTGCACCGCATGAGGTGCACTGACGACACTACCCCCCGACGGGGGGTCCTTATTAGAACGGGGTCCTGATTAGAAATCCAAACCGAAATAAATACGATAATTGTAGTAAATTAAAGGAATTAACTTTGAATTAATTTTTAGATACAAGAAAAACAAACCTAAAAGCTACTGTATATTCACAGTAAGAGAACTACAGCATATATTTCAGAAAAAAAAAATTCGCCACCTACTATCATATTTCAGTATTTTCACTGGCCGTTAAAAATAACTAGTTCCGAATTATCTGGTAAGCAAGTAATGAATAGTCTAATAAACAATCTACACGATAAAATATATGGCTCTTACGTGACCTGACATCATTCACTATCTACAAATTGTATCCCACCTGGCAATAGGGGAATTAGGTTAATTAGGTTACTGTCCTGATAACGTAATTCAACTGTCGCTTGTCATCCGCATAGGTAATTAGGTTAATATACTTTTGCAGTGAATTGCAAGTTGAGGAATTAATGAAATACTCCGGGAATAGGTACCAAAATATAATTTCAGAGAAATCGTCATAATCATATTTTATGAACGCGAATTCAAGGCCCTAATTGAATGCACGCGCTGATTAAAAGTAACCACATTTTTGTTTTTGCCTGTCCAAATCCATGGATGTCTTATTAACATTTCAGTATAAATATGAAGAGGATCTAGATGGATTTTCTCCCTCTCAGAATGGCTGATAAGAGGGTTTATGAAGTAAAGTGCCCACGGTTCGTTTCAAGTATAAATACCGCATCAAATAATGACAATTCGCACAGTTAACGTAAGCATACCAGTCATATATCTCTTTAGCACCTAGAAAATTGTTGACCTCGTAAAAAAATATTGTTTAGTGAAGTTGATATGTACTGTATTCTATAACGCATATGCACACAATTCAGAGGGGAACCTGTTATTACTTGTAATTATAATTGTATATAATAACAGATAAGAATCAGAATGTAATAAAATCGTGACTACATGAAAGGATTTCTTGAACATTCTAGTGAACCAAAATAAACCACTTTTCCGAATTCTTATGAGAACGACGATCAGTTTTAGCTAAACATTATGGAGTAACTATTGAATCAGCATCATGTCGATAGGACATTTACATTAAGCCTGGCTTATGCCAGCACATACCACCAACAGTGACCCCTTCAAGGTCACATACCATTAGGCTCAGCTAAATCAAGCCATTGCATTTTGTTAGCACTGTAATGTTAAGAAACGAGGGTTATGAACATTTATTAATCAGATAAAATATAATACTACTGACTTGAAAGGTTATAATTTCAATTTCCTCCGTCAAATAGCTGTCATAATCTTTGATTAAAAAAAATTTAAAAAGTAAAAAATGTAAAAAATGCACCGAAGTTTCTTCGGCGCAATCGAGTTTTCTGTACAGCCACTACAGCGTGTAATCAAGGACACCAGAAATAGATCTATCTTTCGGTGGTCTCGGTATAATGCTGTATGAGCCGCGGCCCATGAAACTTTAACAACGGCCCGGTGGTGGCCTGGTCTATACCGTTGCCAGGAGCACGATTATGACTAAATTTTACCTTAAATAAAATAAAAACCACTGAGGCCAATGGGCTGCAATTTGGTATGTCTCATGATTGGAGGGTGGAATGATCAACATACCAATTTGCAGCCCTCTAGCCTCAGTAGTTTTTAAGATCTGAGGGCGGACAGAAAAAGTGCGGACAGTAAAAAAGTGCGGACAGAATAAAGTGCGGACGGACAGAGAAAGTCGGCACAACAGTTTTCTTTTACAGAAAACTAAAAACCGAAATAGCCTATGTGCTGAATCTTCTGAAATAGCAAATATAGTATTATTTCTGAAGTACAAAAGCATTACCAGTAAAGATCAAAGTAAACGACTACCTTTGTCAACATGCATTATTAACAGGAAAAGGAAGGATTCCATCGTCTTCCTACATCAACACAAATCCATCTCCCGACAGAGATGGATTAGCATTTCGAGAGATGAGAGGAATTTGGCCGAGTGATCATCCGCAAGAATGACACAACTCCATCACCACCAACGGCATAGCCGAGTAATTACTTGAGATTTCGTAGTCGAGTAATTGTTTCCGATTCCGTGAGACCAAGGAGAGCTACTTTCATTCATCACACATACAGCTATGAAGAATAATAAGAATAATATATCTGCGAAGCCATCAACGGCCACATCAATGGAACCATTCAAATTGGAAGAGAGCCGCGTGAAATTCTGAAAGGGATGTTCAGGTCCCAATAAGTTAGTCTGTAGTTGGGATGATTAATGACTTAGTTATCTTTGTATTTTGGAAGACATAAACTGAAAAAGGGAATTGGTCATAGTTTAGATTGCGTTATAGTCATCTAAGGACTTTAAAGATTGTGCCACCCAAGTCAAAGAATGCTTGATATACATATTAACAACAAAAGTAAAAATTCGAAATAAATACAACTGCTAAACAATTTCAAAAGAAATAAAAAGAAATATGATATAACCAGATGCCTCAAATGATGATAAATGATACAAAGTGATTCTCTGAACAAAATATTCATGGTAAATTGGAAAATCTGACGATTTAAATAAAAAAAATAATGCTTTCGTGAGTAGCTTCTTCCGTCTATATTTCACGCAAAAAAAGGATTAAGAAAATCCAAATATGATATCACCCTGTGACTCAAAATTCCTATGAAGTTTATCAAGACTTAATTACGGTGGCACTAATTTTCAATCAAGGCATCAAGCACAGTGTCAACTTTAAACTTTGAAAGGTAAGTATATATAGTCGTCTTTTCTCTTTCATGACAACGTTCAAGGTTATGCATAAGTCTGAAGTTCCTGGCAGAATTTCAAAGATTTTTTTTTTTTTTTTTTTTTTTGCTCTAAAACTACAGTCGTCTTTTCTCTTTTTTTTTCTTTATTTGATTAAAGCATTAAAGGTTATGCATAGGTTCTGAGTTCCTGGCAGAACTTCAAAGATCTTTTTTTGTTTTTGCTTTTCTTTTTAGTTCTAAAACTACCGTCGTCTTTTCTCTTTTTTTTCTCTCTATATGAATATGGCGTTCGAGGTTATGCATAGGTTTTGAGTTCCTGGCAGAATTTCAAAAAGTCTTTTTTTTTTATTTTATTTTTTTTTAGTTCTAAAACTACTGACAAATTTTCTACTCTAGATCCATTTGCTTTTGAACACTGTTAGAGCTATCGAATGAAATAAGACTGGAACACTGTATTAAAAACAGAAATTAAGAGAAGTAGAAGCTGTGTTATCATCTTCATCACAAAATATAAATAATGTTTGCAGAAAACAGCGATTAATATAATTATAAATAAACAGCTCAGATACTGGAGTATTACACAAGAGAGGAACAGTTATCAAGTTTAGAACTGCTAAAGGTATCTGCTTTAAAAACGTGTCCGCGAATCTCACTAAAAAATAATCCTATCAACTAGTTCTAGCTATGTTCCAATACTCTTTGTTAATGATGACCAATTTCTTTTAATTAGCAGATCGTGTGATATACTGTTAACCTAAGATATTTTCTTATATTGGTAAGGATGGTTACCTCCCCTCACTAACTTATCACTGTAAAATGACCAAATTAACATTGATTTACTTCCAAACCTGCAGACGATTTTCTCGGCGAGTAATAAAATACATGCAAAACACCATGCAAGAAAATTAGGGAGAACTGACATGAAATTCTATTTTGAGAATCAATGTACCGCATTTCACATCTTAATCATCAAGGATTTTTTTTTATTGACATGAGATTGTATTCTGAGAATCGATGTATCACATTTCACATTTTAATTATCAAGGATTTTTTTTTATTGACAAGAGATTTTATTCTGGGAATCGATGTATCACATTTCCCATCTTAACTGTCAAGGATTTTTTCATACTATTTCATCTTAATCCTTGTCATGAATTTTAGTATTTTATCGTTATTATAAGACCTCAATATACCCAACTGAAAAACCAATCACTCACCACCCACGACAGAAAAATAAAGATGTCAACGCGAGCTGTGCCTAATAGAAATATGAAAACCAAAAGGCATGATAACCTCTTTCGAAACTGGACCAGTGTGAACACCTTTCGCAAGTCCAGCGCATAAATGAAACACCGACCGGTAAGAAATTGGTTTTAGCATTTCGTCTGTAGCGAATGCTTTCATCAAGTCCCCTTTCACTGGAATTGCTTCATTCCATGTCCTGTACCTCTATTTTATTTGTTTTGTTTTTATTTTGGCAAATCCATTACTTTTTGCATACCCATCAAAGACTTTAATCCAACCTTCGTTCCGAATTCCCTGCCATTTCCGAGAGAATTCTTGAATTCTTGAAGTTTTCGTCATTCACTTACATTTCATGAATTCTGCTCCTAAAGCGTACTGCTCTTCCGTGGTGGGAGTAATGAAAAGAATGAAAAAAATAACCTACATGCTAACATATCCATGTATATTTAGTTTTTTCCCTCACTCTCTTTGCTTACGTAATTGCAATGAATTGTGAAAAAAATCTATATAATTTTATGATGTAATATTAAGTCATCAAAGTTCTATGATCACATTATTTTTTTATACTATATACTTGAAGAATCTATGTAATTTTATGATGTAATATTAAGTCATCAAAATTCTAAGGCCACATTATTTTTTTCAGATTATATACTTGAAGAATCTATATAATTTTATGATGTAATATTAAGTCATCAAAATTCTAAGACCACATTATCTTTTCTAGACTGTATACTTGAAGAATTCCAAGTAGCCAGGAACCAAATTTTTATATCATTCCCTAAGTTTGTTATTTCTAGCAGAACTGATTTAATTTTTTCCAAAATTAACTCAATACGATAAACTTGGCAAGAAATAGTCATTCTTAGAGGTGGGTTAAACTTACATAATTAAATGAATTATGACTTTTAAATGGGTTCTGTACTCTCATACCAGAAAATGAAACTAGTCTTTCACAATATGCGACGCCCTGGAAGATAAAAATGACAAAAAAGACTGATTTTTTTATGACTTAGGCACAAACCCGTACAAGTAACTATGAATCTGATGAATGACCACTGCACCTTCAAGTATATATACATACTGTATATATATATATATATATATATATATATATATATATATATATATATATATATATATATATATATATATATATATAGTGTGTGTGTGTGTTTATGCATATGTATATAATGTATATATACACTATATATATGTGTGTGTATGTCTGTTAAAGTGTTGAGTATACCTTAGTTTAACCAGACCACTGAGCTGATTAACAGCTCTCCTAGGGCTGGCCCGAAGGATTACTTATTTTACGTGGCTAAGAACCAGTTGGTTACCTAGCAACGGGACCTACAGCTTTTTGTGGAATCCGAACCACATTATACCGAGAAATGAATTTCTATCACCAGAAATAAATTCCTCTGATTCTTCGTTGGCCGGCCGGAGATTCGAACGCGGGCCCAGCAGTGTGCTAGCCGAGAACTATACCGACCTGCCCAGCGAGGAACTTGGTGTGCATGTATGTATATTGCCTAGTATTCAGATAAGTAAAGAAGAGTGAGAAGGCTGGAAAATGAATGGTTGGCACTTCAGAAATATTCTCTTAATGGATATTTATAAGTTTGTGACGATTTCCAGTACAATAGAGAAAAAGTAAAATCCGATAAATACTCCGATAATAATGATAATTGCAAAAGAAAACCAGCCACATAGATTCAAATATAATAAAAAATTACATTAAGATGACCTACGATTTTGCGAGAGGTTAAATTAAAAGAATAAAAAGAAATACATAAACAGAAAAGGCTGGAGACAGAAAATAATCAACAACAAACGACAAAAAAGCAATGAATGCCTTTTGAAAAAAAATCTGATTCATCGAAAATATAATAATAATGTTTTAACACTCACCAAAACCCAGGCAACGCAGAGCCCCTGAAAAAGGAAAAAAAAAATTAAACTAATTATTAATAACGTAATCAACTGTAATTACTGTGACATTTTTTATTTTTATTTTTACTTTCTTTCTCTTCCTCTCTAAGACACATATCAAAAAAATGTGAAAAGAAGCCTTATACAATCCTCGCAACCCTTAGCAAAGCACGGTTGGCAACAGAGGGTCCAAAGCAGAGAAGAGGGCACTGGGCACAAGGGACAACCTGGGTATGATCCAAGGGGTCGTCGTTAGGGCACTTGTCCGATGATTCACTGTGCCCCATTTACCTTGGGCTTCTTGCCCATAACGTCTTTTGCCCAGCATTAAGGCCGTAAAGCGTCTCCTCAGAATTATACAAGAAATATGGTCAGATCTACTCTAGATCTTTCACTTACTCCTGTTCAAGCACTTTCCCCTTTGGGCATAGTGGGGGCAGGTTGACTGACCTTTGCCGTCAACTACATCCTCCGCAATGACGACCTGGTCGAGAAGCTCAGTCGTCCCTCGTGTCAACAGCTCAGAATAATTTGTGGGTCAATAAATGTTATACAATTCAGGCAGAAGGCCAAGTGCTGGGACCTGTGAGGTCATTCAGCGCTGAAACAAGCTGACAGTAAAAGTTTGAAAGGTGTAACAGGAGGAAAACCTCGCAGTTGCATATGAATTAATTGTTAGGAGAGAGGGTGGAAAATAACATGGAAGAAATAAAATACGAAAGGAGGTAACAGCAAAAGGAACGAAAGCGGTTGCAGCTGGGGGGGCGAAAGCACGCTGCAAAGAACCTTAAGTACTGCCTACAGTGCACCGTATGAGGTGCACTGATGGCATTACCCGCTACGGAGGCTCAATCAGCTGGTTCTGAGAATGTTCATCTTTCAATTTGTGTATTACTTCAGATTTTACAATAATGGGGATACTATCAGCATTATAATTCTGAACTTTTAAAATTGCTTCTACTCCCATTAAGTTCCATTCACTGTAGCCAAATGCCTATCACATGGCAAATAGGAATGCCACTGAATACAAAAATAAATTCTGTTTTCTTCAATATTTTTGCGTGAAATTCTTGAAAGGTTTACAGGATAGCATAAATATTCTTATTTCAACCTCTTTATTGTAACAAAAAACAAATCCTGAGAGTAAAGAATGTCTCATCTTCAGTTGCAACTTTATTTCCACCCATTTATTCAGACAGTGTATTCCACACAAGCAAGATCCCTAAATATATATATATATATATACATATATATATATATATATATATATATATATATATATATATATATATATATATATATATATAATATACATATATATATATATATATATATATATATATATATATATATATATATACGAATGAATTTTATCACATCACCGTGATCCATATACAAGCGTTAAGCTACAAACGTCCTTTAATATCCAATTCGCTCTACCTCGGCTGTAATATATCTTCATATATGTTACTCGAGGAGTAATTTTTTTTAGTTGATAATAAGTTCGTCGTCTCGTGGGCTCGAACCACGGAAGATAAAAACTCAGGACTACAGCGACGCGCATTAAACCACACGGCCATCATATATGTGTGTGTATGTGTGTGTATGGACTTTCACTAATTTCTATACCAATTTTAATATACCTTGGGAAGAACTTTTACCCACAAGAGCACCTGCCCTTATATTGATACACATTTTATGATCGGTTCATGGAGGAAAAGATATATTCTTTTACCGAAACATTTACGGTTACTGGTACCAATATCACAAAAGACAAGGTAAAGGGATAACTATCAAAATATACAGAGACTAACTGCAAACAGAAAATGCTTCTTTTGAAAGGTTTAATAACAGCAGTTCAGCCTGTCGCTTCCATCGAAGGAAACTTGATTAGAAAAGTCTCACATTTTATTGGTTTCTTAACAGCTTTCGTTCGCAATTGGTATTTCCATTAGAGCTCTCTCTCTCTCTCTCTCTCTCTCTCTCTCTCTCTCTCTCTCTCTCTCTCTCAACACATTTCTAGACGCTTTCATTAATTTGCACGACCTTTAATACTTAATCAATATTATGGCTGTAGTATTCTGACTAGGAATCATTAGTACCTGTGGGGCTCTTGAAGATTAACCGAAGCAACTGTACTATACTTCCATTTATATATCTAATCGTTGACATGCTTAATATAGGCTTTATATTTTGCAGAAAGCCAAGTACAGTAATATGGTTTGACTCTCATGCGTCAAAACACTGTCGCCTATCAGTTCTGCCTCCCAAAGAACTGACTGACTAATTTTGTACATAAAGCTGACATCACAACCGCCAAGATAGTCAACGCTGCTAAAACATATTTGTAAGAGTATTTTTTACTTTTTTTAGAAATCAAATATACTCTGATCCTCCCCGGGATACGATTACATACAAATACCTGAGTTCGACGGGGATTTGTAGGTGGGAGTCGGTATCAGCCCATACCTCCTTGTTGGCCGTGTGGTTAAAGGCGTCACTTTGTAGTCTGAGTTCTTGTCTTCCGTGGTTCAGGCCCACGGGACGACGAACTTAATATCAACTAAAAATTCCCGTATTAACATATATGAAAATATTATTTCCGAGTAGAGCGAATTGGATATTAAGGACGTTTGTAGCTTAATGCTTGTATACGAATCACGGTGATGTGATAAAAATTCATACATCTAAGTATTCTAATAATTTGAGGTCAAGGGTCATACGCATTTTATTAAAATACAGTGTGTTCATTGCAGGAACGAATGAATTTAAGTTAGTAACCATAAGTTGTACAATTCATTCATCTTTTTTATTTCACTCTTCTAAAATCATCTTTTTACGTCACGCCAACCCCAGAATTTTTTGTTTCAGTATCTTTCTTTGGCTTTGCCTTTGTCCCTCAACACATAAAGGAATTATACTTTTAACCTTCTACATTCACTGATTTATACAAGTTCAAATGTTAGACTTCCTAACAATTTATATGCAACTCCCTTATGAAGAGTTCATTAAAAGCAGCTAAACGCGAGTTATCCATACTTCAATCAGTCTTGACAATGACTAATTACTTCGGGCGAGGATGATTATATCTGTCGGCAACATGAACTTTAGCTTTTCCATTCTTAAAGGCATACGCTTCTTTGTAATCGGATGCCACATTCTCTTGTCCGGGTTTGGAGTGAAAGGTGTTAAAAGTTGAAACGATGACTGGTCAGTGGGTTGCAAAAAAATTGTGCAGATATAAAGTGCTTGTCCTCTAGCCAGGTTTATTAAGAGAAAGCGCGTGAAGGAAAGTGAGTGCCTTTCATGGCCTTAGAAGGAGAGGAAGATACTGAACTTTAAATTGTCTGACAAAGTTAGGATATAGGCTCTTCATGGTGTCGCAAATATAGTAGCAAGTGATGCATATGAGAGCCTTATGTATCCCAAAGGAGTTGGACAGGAAGATCCCGAAAGCATTGCTAAATTAGGATTACTTTATGACTTCGTTAAACAGCCAAAGTTCAATAACCTGGCTTGTGAGATTATTTTAGTACTAATAGATGAGCCGGATTATTTATAGAATGAGCAGCAGAAGAGCAGTCATCATGAACTGGTTGAAGCACTCAAGCCAATAGGTTGTTTTAACAAGTGGAAAAAATAATCCAGGAATAATAGGAGGATAATTTTGGAAAAGATTAATGTGAGACAATCCTCGATAGGGGAAACTTCAACTACAAATACACAAGGAATACGAGAAAAGACCTAAAACCAAATAAAAGACAAGTGAAGATGAGAAACCTGGAAGGTTCAGTCAATAAAAGAATCTCATATAACTAAATCAAAATTTAATTGAGACAGAAGTTTTGAGCACAAGTTACATCGCTAATGAAAAAAAAAATAGAGTGAAGAAAGCTATATAGGATCAAGAAAATATCTGAGTGTTTAAATTACGATGATATGGGAAAATTCGCAACACAGAATAAAAAAAAAAATAAGATAAGAGCAACAGGCCAATGTAAAATACGAGTTCAACTGGTGGCGCAACTATGCAGTTACTGGGGACCGGGAAAATTATAGTTTTTTAATGTAGACAACAGATGAAAGGAAAAAAAGTATCTAGGCATGGGGTGACCTGTTATGTAAGTTATAGAAAAACTTTCCAATGGGCGCATGAAAGGAATGCTCCTTACTTATAAATGTAAACCAGGATAAATAAACTGTAAAGCATTAGGAACAAAACAATAACTGAACAAAGCGTCCCCGAACAGAGAAAATACCTTAGAGAAATATTCACACGAAGAAAAAAAAGACAAAACAGCCACTGAGGATTAAGTCAGACCAATCGAGTCGGGGTCTTCTCAGCCCCAGGTCAGGCCCTGGTGACCGGGGAGGTAGGACTGGAGGAAGGAATCCTGTCGTAAAAGATAAGCCGAAGCCATTAAGACCAGCAATGAAGGAGAATGAGCTCGAGGAAACTGGCTGAAACATCGACCTCGCGCGAAAAGTTGGAATAGAGGAAAAGCGAGAATGATGGTAATCATTAAACTGTTAAGGGAAAAGACTGAGACAGAAATGGAGAGGCTCTCTGAAATGTAAGTTAGGCTCCTGGGACTTATGAGTAGGCGTTTGAACTGTTAATGATATGTTAATCTCCTTCACTGGATTTCAGACTTAGTCCGAAGTTTATTGCATAAACGCAAAAATAATGATTTAGAGTCCTGTTCTCTGAAGTCATCTTCTGATTAAAGATACTATAGTCTAACGAGAATTGACACACAAACGCACGCACACACATATATACATATGTGTAATAGTTACATACATACATACATATATGCATATTAGATTACTGACACAATGAAACTGCCTTGTTATGAAATGTTTGAAATCTAATTTATCATCATCTTCTAACGAAGTCTTAAACGTACATATGTCTGTCCGTATGTCCACAAGAAATCTGAAAAAAAATCTTTTGGATCCCAATGACATTTTGAAAGGCTGCCAATCTGCCATGTCAAGGCCGTTTAAATGCAAGAACGATCTGGACTTGGAGACCGAATAAAGATCTCATTAACATATTCTTCTTAAATCTAAACGTCTCTGTTGGTAGGTCACAGTCCACAGGTCCACATTAACCCTCTTATTCCTTTCCCACGCTTTTCCACGCTTATAGGTCTCATTTGGGTAAGAGCCCGTGGCAGCATAGGGCCAGCCTAATTTGCACTGATCAACCTCTCTCTACCTAAATGTTATGTTGTCCGAACGTAGATTTATTCCCTTCACATACCAATAATTATCCCAAAATTTGTCCATGATGAACCACAAAGTCTGTCCTATAGGCGCCATGCAACTGGATTAAAAGACAATTTGTGACTTCCTACGTAACAGAAAACTGCTAAGGTCGCTAAAACACCTTGCTATGATCGATATTATTACTGTTAAACATTCATTCCTATGAATAAGCAAGCATGAACACGAAGAACGCCTAAAACCGTATTTCGTAATACCCTTCTTCGTTCATATACTAAAAAAAGACAAAATGCGAAGCAGAAACAAAAGAAATAAAACGATAAAAACGCATTCAACAGAAGTTTCTTTTCATGCGAAGCCCATTGAAGAATTCTCCCCAGCTCATTGTAACTTCAGCATTATTGCGCCATTAAACTTTGATGAGGGATCAGGAGTTAATTTGGGAGGCGAGAGGACAAGTTTGAGCGGCTTTCCGGCCGCGGAGGAACAAAGACGTCTATTGTCCCTGCGGAGGAGGCTATTGTTTCCTAGGAAGAAAATGGACATAACCTCTTGCACGAGGAGTTAGGAAGTTGAGGATACCGAATGTAATAATGAGTCATTTGGCATATAATAGGGGACATATTGGAAGCAATATAAGAATGAGAGTATAGACGAGAAACGACACAGAGCGAGGAAATTAAGAGGAAGAATGACTCAACAAGTGAGGAAAGCAGATCATTATCTTTTCACTAAAAGATGAACTTCATTTACGCAGAATTATGAAAACGACACGAATAATAGTTAGGGCGAAATGCACAGGGGAAAATGAGAAACAAAAGCATGGGTGATCAATTTGCTGGCGTCAGGAAGTGGTTGAACCATGTAATGAAGAAGACGGGATGGAGATGGTGAGAAACAAAAGCGTGGGTCATCAATTTTTTTGCGTCAGGAAGTAGTTGAACCATATAATGAAGAACAGGGAATGAAGAAGGTATAGTCGAAGGTAGGAATAAAACAAACATTAAACGACGAAGAAAAAGTTGAAAATTAAAAGGCACTTAACGAATGAACTAGAGAAGACATAAAAATCCATTCCTTCATTACTGCTATCAAATGTAATGATTAGCTGTGTTGGCTGATTTAAATTTCCCCTTACAATATGCAGAGTCAGAACAAAAAAATAAGGCACTAACATAAACAATTTGAGAAGAGCTTATGTTTTTACTGTATGTGTCCCTGCAAGGTTCATATACTAAATGAGGTCTTCGTTGTAAGTGCAATATCAGGCGGCATTATGGTTGCGGCCGAGTGATTATCGTAGTGACCAATATAATCTTGAAAATCCTGTGCTGAGGAGGAATCAAGCTCTGTGTGTATGTGGGTTATTATGTGGCTCTAATTAACAAATGAACACCAAAAATATCGAAATGATATAGAGAAATGTAATTACATTTCTCTGAGCCATTAATGAAAGTTGGATCAAAGCGCCAGCGATGGAGAAACAAAACAGACCTTCAAGGAGTAAGGTTTATCTTCCACCATACAGACAGTGTTTGGCCGGGTCAAAATGGATTTCAACCGTAAGGACTCCCTTGAATTACATAGTACAAGCCCCTCAGAAGATCATGAAACTCGAATAAATGGAGGGGAAAACGAAATGAAGGAGGGGCTGAAGCTGTGTCAGACAGAGTTTACTATCGAGTAATGCTTCACGTCAGAGATCATTAGAATATGAGGCTGTCACTCCAAAGACAGAACTGGGAGTGCCTGATTGTACCTGTACTCTGTTGCAAGTCTTGATGGCTGAGTGCATAGGTCACTATCACACATTTTACAAGAAATAAAGGCATGGTTTCGAATCGTGGCCAGGGTATATGCATATATATATATAAACGGTAATTCCCTTTAAGGGCAAGTTATTGCAAACAATTAGGCTTGATATTTGACACTTACATATACACAAACATGCACACACACACATTATATACTATATAAATAATATATATATATAATATATATATACATAGATAGATAGTATATATATACATAGATAGATAGATATGTATATACATATATATATACACATTATATATATATATATATATATATATACATATATATATATATATATATATAATATATATATATATATATATATATATACATATTCAACTTACTACCATACATGTCAAATTCAGTTACCGACACTTTTTGCTTTCAACAAACAGACAAAAAAAAAGAGAGAGAGAGACCCGATAGTGATATAATAGTGATCGGAACAATTGGGAGCTCCGACGAACTAAATGCTTTTTTATACAATGGGCATTTTTCGAGCCATTAATTACGACCGGGTCACGTTTAATTACACAGAACACTGTTGCAAATCCAACCTACTTCAGCGTGATATATTGCATGAATACGCTAACAAAGGGTGAATAAAATTGACGAGCATTGTTCGTGCACATAAATTCCAACAACGTTCATTTATACAGAATATCACTGTGACAGCCATTACAAAACTGAATTTCATCAGTCCGTTACGGTTCTACATGTTAATTTTCTTTTTTCAGAAATATCAAAAGGGTAGGATACTGTAATACTTTGCATCTACTTGGAAAATCTCATGTCTGAACAATATTCCAGGTACTTCATGTGGTCAAAGTGTAAAATTTCCTTAAATACTGAGTCTCAACAATATAAAAAAGTAAAAAGAGAATGGCTGCAAACTTATTATATATATATATATATATATATATATATATATAATATATATATATATATATATATATATATACTTGAACATATATATATATATATATATAATATATATATATATATATATATATATATATATATATTCACAGTAATATATATATATATAGTGTATATATATATATATTTACAGAATCATGAGTGTGCTTGTGTGCAAAACCTATATGAGTGTGCTATTGAAATTTACGCCTTTTCTCTTTCCAGAAGGTGGGTCTATATGTTGAATGGTGTTTACACCCGAATCTCAGCAAAGTTAGCCCTAAGGTAAAGTGAAGTGGCTATTAAACGATATCTGTGCCTTAATA
>NC_089791.1:35634882-35682382 GCF_040412425.1 Macrobrachium rosenbergii
CCCCCTCCTGTAGCTATTCAGAATAAGTTCATTGTTGACAGTGAGACGTAGGGCTACCATTACATTACATTACAGCCTGTTGTCAAGTAAAAACGTAAGTCTGTATAACGTAACTCACGTTGTTTAATGTTAAATAACTGAGCAACGTGCAGAAGCCAACCTACTCCGTCACAAAGCGTAATGGAAAAACGTATCCTGCTGGCAATAACGAAGTAATTTGAACAAACAAAAACTACGAGAGGCTCGTCGGAATAATAATGGCAATATATCGTGGTTAAGGAGAGCATCTGTCGCTCTCCCGTTCAGCTTCTCCTTCATTTATTTTTCATCCGCGGAAGACAAACGAGGACGCTATGGAAATTGCCTGCCTTCGGGGCACCAAGCTCGGTGTTGTCAGCAGTCTGTCGGATGCTCTTTGACTTCACAAAAGCCCTGGCGAATACCTTGAGGAAATCACTTTTTGTTTCTAAAAAATTGTTTATAAAACTTACTTGTATATTTCGAAATGCCTTAATTATGTTTGTTTCCTCAGAAGAATATTTCTCAAGTACACGGATGCGTTTTGACTTCACAAAAGCCCTGGGGAATACCTTGAGGAAATCATTATTTTTTGTTTCTAAAAAATTGTTTATAAAACTTACTTGTATATTTCGAAATGCATTAATTATGTTTGTTTCCTCAGAAGAATATTTTCAAGTACACGGATACGTTTTGACTTCACAAAAGCCCTGGGGAATACCTTGACGAAATCATTATTTTTTTTCCTAAAAAAATTGCTTATAAAACTTACTAGTATATTTCCAAATGCCCTAATCATGTTTGTTTCCTCAGAAGAATATTTTTCAAGTACACCGATGCTTTTTGACCTCGCAAAAATCATGGGGAATACCTTGAGGAAATCATTATTTTTTTGTTTCTAAAAACCTGCCTATAAAACTTACTAGTATATTTCCAAATGCCCTAATCATGTTTGTTTCCTCAGAAGAATATTTCTCAAGTACACGGATGCTTTTTGACTTCACAATAGCCCTTGGGGATGCCTTGAGGAAATCATTATTTTTTTCTAAAAAATTGCTTATAAAACTTACTAGTATATATATTTCCATATGTTCTAATTATGTTTGCTTCCTCAGAAGAATATTTTTCATGTAAATGCATTTAAAGAAAATTAAAACTATCAATATCCAAAATATAACAGAATGGAATGGAATGGAATATCGAGTTTAGGCCAAAGGCAAAGCGCTGGGACCTACGAGATTATTCAGCGCTGGAAATGAAACTGAGAGTGGGTAGGTTTGAAAGGTGTAACAGCAGGAGAACCTCGCAGCTGCACTATGAAATAATTATTAGAAGAGAGTGAATAGCAAGATGGCAGAAAGATAATACGAATGGAGGGACAGTAAAAGGAACGAAAGGGGTTGCAGCTGGGGGCCGAAGGGACGCTGCAAAGAACCTTTAGTAATGCCTACAGTGCACCGCGTGAGGTGCACTGGCGGCACTACCTACGGGGACAAAATATTACGGAAGGAAAATGTTAGTCACGAGATGACATAAATCATTCAAGAGTGGATAAGTAAGGAGTAAAAGTACAGTATTACCAATCATTCTTATTGCCAGTTTCCCCATGGAAGGTGGAAAGAATAAGTCTGCTCAAGTATTGATCGATAATTGTAAGAAAACAAAGCCTTAAAGGCACAGATATAATTAAACTCTAAATCCCTGTAAGTTTGGCAATGGCAAAAACACGATAAAAGATATGTGGAGACACAGGCAGCTCAGAGCTCCATGTTTTGGAAATGATTCCATGTTAACACTGATTTCTTCTTTCTTTTTTAGCTTGTGATTTCAAAACTTTTAAATCACAACAGCTTTTTAAAATTCGGAACAAGAAATACTGGGAAATTTAGAAAAATAAAAATGAAAAAGAAATATGCAAAATATGCGTCAATATCCACGCTGTAATATCATTTGCAGAAGCAGTTTCATTAAAGAACATGCAAATGAGTTTCCCTGACCTCGATCTCTGCCAAATTTTCTTTCAATGATTACAGAAAGCGGATAAAAAATTCAACGAGTATTTCAATGGAAATGCAATTTCCAAACAGCTTTCCGGTCTTTCTAATGGTCCGCTGGTATAGTGGCTAGCGTCGTGGCATGCCACTCAGATGTCCCGAGTTCGCGCCTCCCCCAAGGCGATGAAAAACTCGTTGGCTCTGTATCATGATCAGTTACAGCTGCAGCGTGGGATCTGCGGTGGGAGGTTGAAACCAATATTCTTTGGAAGCTTGAGTTTCAAGTCAATGGCCCCGTGGGCTTGTTCCATGTGAATAGGTTTCATCTAATAAATAAATGAATAATATTTAAGTTAGCATCGGGTATCAGGGATTCAAAACGTAGGTACACTTGTGACGGCAATATAGCAATACTAATTTTTAAGCATTTATGCTGACTTGTCATGAAAACACTATCCACTGATTATATATTTAATTATTTTAATTCTTTATTTGTAAAGAACTTAATATTGTGAGTATGCTTCAAAAGATATGATAATTTTTAACTATATCGTACATAACATTTTCAAATGCTAGGTCATGAAAAACCTATTATATATCATCGAACTCACTGTACCTTAGTAATAATTTCAGTCAAAAGGGATCATAAATGACAAGCGCTACTGCAATCCTGATCAGGGTAGGCTAAGTGCACTAACTTTATATAATTCTATATATTTGACTACCGAGTATATCAAAGGTACAAATAATTCGATAATCATGGGCCATTCGCGTCTTGATAGTATACATTGTTATAGCCTATATGCTTGGTGTGTTTAAGAATTTAAACCGAAATTTCGACCATATCCGGTGGTGACGATATTCTCAAAACACGTCTCGGTATAATGCTGTATTAGCCATGAAACTTTAATCACGGCCCAGTGGTGGCCTATCCTACATCGTTGCCAGAAGCACGATTATGGATAACTTTAACCTTAAATAAAATCAAAACTACTGAGGTTAGAGGGTTGCGATTTGGTATGTTTGATGATGGAGGATGGATGATCAACATACCAATTTGCAGCCCTCTAGCCTTATAAGGGCGGACAGAATAAAGTGCGGACTGACAGACAAAGCCTGCACAATAGTTTTCTTTTGTTGAAAACTAAAAAGGATTTTCTCGCGCGGACATCCAAAGCGTATCGGTCTAATGCCCTTTACACCCACTCGCATGTCAGTCCATGTAATGGATGCCTTACCCACACACACCACAAAAAAAAAAAAAAAAGATGGTACACTCACAACGTAATGAAAATAGGCACAACAGGACAAACTGCGCCAAACAAAAGACCCCCTCCTACATACACACCGGGAAACCGAGGCAAACCACATCAATCAAAACCAACGCAAACTTACAAGCAAATAAAAAAGTAACAGAAACTTTTAAAAACAGAGTAAAACATCGCTCTCTCAAACACACCAAGACATTAATGACCAAAGTAAACTGAATTCCTCTCACGCTGCTCCGGAATAAAAAAAAAATGCCTCATAAAAAAAAACTCCATCTTCTCAAAAACTCATCTAGCTATCCAATGGCCCCAATCCTCCAGCCAGCATTTAATCCGATTCAGACGCTGACCATGAAAGCGTTTCGTAACCTTAGGAAGTCGGGAAAGGCTCACCAGACCAGACGTCCTTTCAGGCAGAATCAGCCCATCATTACAAGAAGGATAAAGGTTTTTTGAGTGATACTTATAATGTCTCTTTTTAACGTTCATTGCCGCTTATCTGAATACAGGTTTTTAATTATATATATATATATATATATATATATATATATATATATATATATATATATATATATATATATATATATATATATATATATATATATATATATATATATATACAATCATTAACCTACGAATGTGGTTTAATATCCAGTTCACGCTACTTCAGGAATATCCCCGAAGGAGGAATATCCACGAAGGAATTTTTAAGTGATAAATGGATTGGTACTGAAGTGTCTCGATAACTCGATTTTCCCGAAGCAGCGTGAACTGGATATTATTAAACCATTAAACGTCATTTGTATTTAATGATTACATATAAATCAGTCATAAAAATATATATATATATATATATATATATATATATATATATATATATATATATATATATATATATATATAATCCTGACCTAAAATAATAATAGGAGAGCCTTCTGATTTTCAGCGTGGCGGAGGTTTAACGATTCATTTCTATTAGTCCTATGCACGTCACTTATTATGAACTTTACTTCCTGCCAATTTTCTCTTATTAATTTAAAATAGTGTAATAATATTAGAGAAATATTGCTTGAAAACGTCAATTAATTCATCAAAGGTTTAATTGTATTTTAGTATTACGTTCAACCTAATTTTAGCGTGCCAGATGGTGTAGGCCTAGTTTTTAATTAGCACTATGATATGCTTTAACAATTTCGAAAGTGTAAATAAATTCTTGTTTGAATATGATGGACTTCAGATGTGGGAATTTGACCATCCTTGATGAAAAATGTTTTACAGCTCCTTAATGACAGAAGCAGGTTATTAAAATATCCATCCTTGGCATAAGATAGGAGGTCCGGAATGTTGGGCAACGCCTCTACAGCGTTTCTCTTTCCTATGACCGATAATAAATGATCCACGAATAACTGATCGAAAAGACTTTTATTCGTCACGATTTCGTTACGTTCACAGTAATCTTATTCAGTCTAGTCCTTAAATAACTTTGCTTCTTCCATAAGAATGCCTCTCAGTAGATTAGCAACGAGCATAGACCGATACCAAAAACAGTAAGTATTGGTACTGACGGTATATGGAAGCGCACAGAACTTACCTTTTGCCTGTTGTGATTTCTTCTCCCTTTGTTTAGTCTCTTCAAAATTTTACGTACAATTGCATTCTGCCGCCCATTTTTTTTTTTTTAAATAAACTTCTCTGCCACTTCAGCTGTGGAAGTCTTTGCAGGTGTAGTAGCAGTCAATTTAACATTAGCCTATTACCAATTTCTTGTAGTACTAGATACCGCTTTGCTCCATGGTTGGTTTTTATCATATTGACAATATGAGTCGAAAAAGGCTGCCTTCTGGACTCTGAACATTTATCTGGAAGTTTTACCAAAATAGCAGGGCTATTAGAGTAGGCTAGATTATAGAATTTAGGCCTATAGCGCCCAGTAGCGTGGTGACATCAACTTCACATGCTCATAAACTGCATGTGGTCTCAGATAAAGCTTTGTTCCACGCATGGCTTTCATCATACCGACAACGGGGAGGTTTCTGCACGGTTATCTAGACACTTTAGCGCTACACTTGTCCTACAGCACCCAACTGGTTTAATAAAAGACACGAGAAGAGGAAACCGACGTGCGTTTACCACTACGACTGAAGCAACACTTTCGGGTGTCTGGCCCATCAGGAGCATCAGATTGTTATCACAGAGTAAGAAGACCGTGACGTCAGCGGGTTACTAGGTCAGTAGTTCGACCACCACTTTTCAGCTCATTTAATTATCAATATAAAACGAAAGATTTTCAAGGTACACTGAGAGCGAACTGATACTATTTTTCCTCCATGTGCAAGGTGTCTCGAGCTCTTTTAAGCGCAAGGATCAACAACACAGGGAAAGCATTCGCGTGAGGTTATGGTTCCATCACAGATACTGCGCATGGTCATCAATATGACTGAACCGTGCCACACAAACACATAGACATGTGTACATATATGTGTGTGTGTTATATGTATATACAAATATAGAGAAAGACAGATAGATATTTGTGTGAGTACTTTCTTTACCTTTTGAGAAGGAGGGAGCTACAAGGGTAGCCTGGTAGGCCGAAAGCTGCGATCTACCATCGGACTTTGCGGTGCTTGATGACCATCGTTCTACCACAGTAATTATTATAAGACGTAATTAAAAAGAAATACAGTTGTGTTTCGTCTAAACTATTTCCACTTCTTAGATTTTACTGGACCGTTAACAACCATTGCAGTCATTATCGGAAGCTCGCCAATACGTATGCAGCACCCAAAAGGCTAATACCACTTTGTCCTTTACTTACGCTCAGCGATTTTCCTTCCTCAAATGCGATTTCAGTTATTATGTTATACAGGACATTCTGAAAAATTGTTTAAAGAAAACTATTTTATAATGATATGAGATTTGTTACGCGTATAAGCAATTACCGGTTTTTGTGACCAGTTAAAAGTCTTTCATTATTGTAGCTATTAAAATTCTTAAATAAATTATTTCTCTGCTTAAAATTGTACGGGGAATAGCATTTGATAACATTTTTCCCTAACAGTAGATATTGCGTCCAGTAATTACATTACTCTTTGCCCTCGTATATAATGCATGTACGAAAATTAGTTCAGGAGTCAGTTTATTCAACTGAAAAACACAATAATTAAGATACACGGTCGAGCTCATTTTAAGTTACTCAATGCAAAGATTGTGATAAAGATAATGAATTATGGAAGGTGCTTTCGCTTAGGATACCGCAGCGTGGAAAACAATAAACTTTTTTTTGTGTGGAAAACATGGAAACCAAAGTATGAAATTATGAAAACATTTCAACAGAAAATGACTTACAACTCCCGCGGCATGAGAAATTAAAAACATTCTCACCTTTGCTAAAGAAGACAGAATACTCAAAGCTGTTCGTTGGTCGTGAGGAGACGATCGCTCACTCAGAATCATAACTTGTACTCTCCAGATTTAGATTTGTGTTACAACAGAAATAACAAGTAAAAAATGCGCCGAAGTTTCTTCGGCGCAATCGAGTTTTCTGTACAGCTGCTACAGCATATAATCAAGACCACCGAAAACAGATCAATCTTTCGGTGGTCTCTGTATAATGCTGTATGAGCCGTGGCCCATGAATCTTTCTTAACCACGGCCTAGTGGTGGCCTGTCCTATATCGTTGCCAGAAGCACGATAATGGCTAAATTTAACCTTAAATAAAATAAAAACTACTTAGGCTAGAGGGCTGCAATTTGGTATATTTGATGATTGGAAGGCGGATGATCAACTGCTAATTTGCGGCCCTCTAGCCTCAGTAGTTTATAAATCTGAGGGCGGACAGAAAAAGTGCGGACAGAAAAAAGTGCGGACGGACATACAAAGGCGGAAAAATAGTTTCCTTTTCAGAAAACTAATCAAAGGGAGCAAAACAATAATTATTATCTTAATTGGTGCGAAGAGCGAGACTGACACGTCATTACAGGTTAATGATTAGAGAGACGAGTTAAAATGAAGACTGACGGCCTCACTAACAGCTGACCAGATTAGGACTGGATAATTAGTTAGCATTATACTGAGCACAAAGCCTAATATAAAAGGTCAGTCATCATAACCTAATTGTCATTACAAATGCATAAGAAAATAAAAGCTACAATTATTCATATTTATATCATGGCGACAGACGAAAACAAATCTTCATTAGGGCCAGATTAATATCATCTTTTTGGTGGTTATTTCGACTTATAAAATAATAAATTGCAATAATAGAGATAATTCCTTTAATATAGGCTTATGAATAGAAGAATTTTAATTAACTTTTATCATTATGACAGAACGGAGTTTATAATAAATTCATTATAACTTTATTATAACCTGGTTTCAAATTTGGATATATGATGGCAATTGCAATTATCAGGTATAGAAAAAATTTTTTCGAACGGTATCAATTACTATTTATTAGACTGGACGACTTAAAAAAATCATCTTAATCAGAACACTGATTCGGAATATAAATAAATGTGCATCGTTAAGCTTCCGTTAAAAATAAAACAATCTCAACAATCTCTGTATACCGGTGATTCTTAACCTGGGGGGCGCGCCCCCGTCAGCAATTTACAGGGGGGCGCAAGCCTTAAGGAAAAATTAAAAATTCTCTAATTCATTATTCTCTTAACATTCAACCACGCAATCAAGATCTAGTAGCTAAGAAGCAGTGTCAAATATCTAACTAATGCATTAATGCATTCCCAAAAGGATGAAAATACCCCTTCTCTCTCTCTCTCTCTTTTTTATATTTTCCTTTAAATCTGGAAGGGAATTTTACTCACAGACGCCAGGACCAACTCTCAGAGGGGGCGTGATAATAAAAAGGTTAAGTATATCTTAGTTTAACCAGACCACTGAGCTGATTAACAGCTCTCCTAGGGCTGGCCCGAAGGATTAGACTTGTTTTACGTGACTAAGGACCAACTGGTTACCTAGCAACGGGACCTACAGCTTATTGTGGAATCCGACTGCTGTATACAGTGACAAAAGACGCAGATTTTAAAAGAAACTTCATCTTATTCAGACACAATTAAATGATATTTGGATTTTTTTATACATTACACAAATACCTTACCTGATGTGATGTCCCAGTTACATTCTCTTACTTGAAACTGAAGTCTTTCAAGGTTCCAGTAATATCATCAACGGATCTCATGCCTCTATTGAAGCCTTCTAACGTGTACATCGAATATGGAATGAGAATTGGAATTGGAATATAGAGTTTCGGCCACGGGCCAAGCGCTGGAACCTATGAGGTCATTCAGCGCTGGAAAGGAAATTGAGAGTAGATAGGTTAGAAAGGTGTAACGGGAGGAAAACCTCCAACCAGTTGC
The DNA here is from genome assembly GCF_040412425.1 of Macrobrachium rosenbergii. Lineage (NCBI taxonomy): Eukaryota > Metazoa > Arthropoda > Malacostraca > Decapoda > Palaemonidae > Macrobrachium > Macrobrachium rosenbergii. The sequence continues at coordinate 35,643,539 of NC_089791.1, forward strand.
ATCATGAAATAACTCTTAGGAGAGGGTGGATAGCAAGATGGAAGAAAGCTACTATGAATGGAGGGACAGTAAAAGGAATGAAAGGAGTTGCAGCTAGGGGGCCGAAGGGACGCTGCGAAGAACCTTCAATAATGCCTAAAGTACACCTCGTGAAGTGCACTGATATTTTCATTACATTGATTTTCTCATGTGCACGAACGTACAGTGTTCACTTGTAAAACCAGAGTTCAGGGCTCATGACCATTAGCGGATCCAGGGGTGGGGGGACACCTGGGCCCGTCGCCACCCCGCCCCCCTTTGAAAAACAATGACAAAATAATATTATCGAAGATTTAGATGATAATATATATACACATATCTATATATATAATGCATATATATATGTATATGTATATATATATATATATATATATATATATATGAAATATATATATATATATATATAATATGAAACTTGGTGCCCCCCACACGAAATTTTTCTGAATCTGCTAGTGCTCATGACACGACGCGTATGTGGCGATTTAGAATAACATGGTTTCTAAGGAACCTTCCACAATCACTGAAAATCTCATCGTACAAACGCAGAAGCTGGCATTGATTAGCAAAGTTTAGGTCAGCTAAAAAAAAATTTTTACACTGATTGTCGAAACCGCCAGTAATTCTGCAGCTGTCGCATTTATACATATTTTCCATCTAGTATATGGCTTCAGTTAATTACACTGCTAAAGACTTCTGCCGCGTTACAATTTCCCATAAATCTTTGGAGTTGACCTGAACACCAAGTTCCTGTTCACACCCACTTTGTTTATATTCCATTAATCCTTGGCGAAGGCATCGTGGTGTCATCAGCATAAACACAGGCCCCTGAAAAGAATATTCCCGACAAAGCATCCTTAACCACAACTCTATGGTTTCGGAAGCAAATTTATCCGTGTAAACACAAAGTGGAATTAGGGAGATGACGCTACTTTGCCTCACTCCATTTTCTTGTATATACTGTATGTATATATATATATATATATATATATATATATATATATATATATATATATATATATATATATATATATATACATATATATATCATACATATTCACAAACACACACATACACATATATATAGAAATGTATGTATGGTTGTGTTGGTCATCCTCCATTACCAAGAAGCTCATAAAATATCACCTTCCATACATAGTTTTCTGGGCAATACGTACATTCATTCCTTAATTCACGAATGGCGGCATTACGAAATGAGATAACGCCTGTCTAAATCAGCAAATGAACCTCGAGAACGGCTCGGGAATCGAGTTCCTGGAAAAAGAGGTCGATCGGGCAGAAGTCCCTGACACGGGAAAATGTCCCTGGAAATCATCAGTTCTAATCCACCTATAGCTACCCGATTCTCTAACGTCTTATATGCTATACTTTCGGAAAAAGAAACGGAGGAAAGCTCTCTCCTTTCTCTCGGGCTGACGTGTCTTAATTAAAACTTTGTCTCCTCTCCCCAGAATTGCTTTATCTTCTGCCTCAGTCTCCCGAGACTTTGCCTTTGTCCGAAAGAAAGGAGAGAAAAAGTTCTTACCTACTGTATGGGGTAAATAGATGTAGTTAGAGAGACCGAGTTGCCAACGTAGAACATACAATTCTTTTTCCATCTTTCGTCTTTGGTTTTTATACTTAATTCTTTACTTATCATTTTTTGGTTTTGTGTTGGTATACTAAGAGAAGGACGCGAGTGTCTGTAGACACAAGTATCTGTTGGTATTAAAGGCGGGTTAATCTTGTTTCCATTTGAATGTGTTTCTCTTTGTGGTGATGTATGGCTTTCAGTGTATCGTACATGTGCCATTTCAGATCTGAGGGTCAGACCGGTCGTGTTTATTTTAACTGAGGGAAAGTGAAGAGAGGAAGTCGGGGTGGTTTGACAGCAACGTTAAGAGATCCAGAAATGAAATGAAGTGAAATACAGGGATCTAAGAGGGAAAATGGGAGAAACCCCCATAATTGCACTAAGAAGCAATAGTTCGAGAGGTTGAACGCCATGATGGAAGAAAAGAAGCGGGAACGGGTGTATATGAAAAGGCTAAAGACTGTGTGTGTGTGTGTGTACAGCTAGGGGCAGAAGGGGCGCAGCAATCACCCTTGGGGAATCCCTACAGTGCGCAGCAAGAGTTGCGCTGACGCCACCCACCTCACTACGGGGTTCTGCGTGAAGATATTAAATTTCACGCTGAAGGGCTTTTCAAGGAACTAGAAAAGGGAGAAATTTTGGATGGAGGGTCCTTTGCAACGAGGAACCTTGACCCAATTCCAGGATATGTTGTCGACCTAAATATTTTATATTCTGGTTTTTCTTGAAATCTTTCCGGATTCTCCTCTGCCCTTCCCCCTTGTGAATTATTAATCATATCAACAAGGGATTTCATGTGCACGGTCATTATTCATTCTTGCCATGATATTTTAACATTTCTTCTAATCTGTAAATAAAGCTGTAAAATATTTGGTATGTTTTCTTGTATATGTATTAAATATATATACATATATATACATATACATATATATATACATATACATATATATATATATATATATATATATATATATATATATATATATATATATATTTTAACAGGACCTCACTCAAACTGGATGGTTTATCTAGTGGAGATATTTATTCAAAAAAATTACAAGCTTTCTTGGCAATGAGGCCTGTTTGCCCTAGAAAGCTTGTAACTTTTTTGAATAAGTATCTCCGCTAGATACCATCCAGTGTGAATGAGGTCCTGTTGGTAATTGTATTGATCCACAGAACAATTGCGTATGTGATGAGGTAATATATATATATATATATATATATATATATACATATATATATATATATATATACATATATATTATATATATATATATATATATTATATATATATATATATTATATATATATGTAATAATATTCCTTGTTAGAAATGTTCATAAATGTGGAGAAAACTCCCGTAATCTCATTACACGATGAATTCTAATCATAAAGCTATCTACAACAGTAACCATGAATTTTCTATTACTGTGTCTCCCGACGTCCATCAAAACGTAATTGCTAAAGTAATCAATTACGCATCCCTTTGCGTCTTCCTCTTTGAACCTAAATTTCACCATTTTTCATCAAAACGAGTCAGTTTTCCAAAACTCATCTTCGAAGTTACCTTTAATGTAGACACTGAAAAGTACCGTCCAATGTGAAAAGTCATCGTTAATCTTACCTCAAATGATTTTTATGCGGATTCGACGCCACTCACTTCAAAGCTTGGGATTAACAACTGCAATTTATTTCGCTTTTTCCATTAATCCGCGTTCAGCGGGGGGCTGCCAAAGCAAAGATCGCTCGGAAAACAAAAATCCCTGCGGAAAATGTCGCAGGTTGCAAAGGCTTTTAATCCTAATTCATTAGAGCAAACGAAATCCATGATTTTTTTTCCGCCGTCATTTATAAACATTGGCAGCAGAAGGACGAAAAATTTAGGTAATGCATCGAACGTTTTGGGAAATAGCATGTGCTAGTGATAAAGAAATTTAAATAGAATAAATGGAAATAAATGGAAATAACCATGAAATATATTCGAGGTGAAATATATTTTGTACATTTCGTGATTATGCATCTTGGCGTCAGAAAATATTCCTGTGTGCTTCCTGGATTCAACAAAGTATGGAAGATGGCAAAAATGTTGTTGCAGTGTCCACTGATTCTTAATCATTTTAGTTTTCTGTAAAGAAAATCTATTATGCCGCTTGTCCGTCCGTCTGCCCTCAGATCTTAAAAACTATTGAGGTTAGAGGGTTGCAAATTGCATGCTGATCATCCACCCTCCAGTCATCAAACATACAAATTGCAGCCCTCTAGCCTAATCAAGCTTTGTGTATTTTATTTAAGGTTACAGGTCGAATATAAACGTTACATCTGGCAACGATATAGGCCAGGCCACCAGCCGTGGTTAAAGTTTCAGGGCCGCGGGTCATACAGCATTATACCGGAGACCACCGAAATAGATCTCATTTTTCGGTGGCGCCTTGATGGTACGCTGCAGTAAACTCCATTGTTCCTACAAACGTTTACCATGGTATTCGTCACCTACATCGAATGAACAAAATAAAACAACAAAAATCAAAATTTGCAAAATTATATCAACGTATTTCTTACCAGCGCAAATATCATAGTCATTATAACAGTAATAATTACTTGGCTTATTTATGACAGCTAATTAGATCTGCCTTCTTATTTCGCCTGGATGCTAGCTTCCAGTAGTAATGGATTACGTGGGTGTTGGATTCCAGTGGTCGTGGATCACCTGGGTGACGAATTCCAGTTGCCAAGGACTATCTCAGTGATGGATTCTGGTAATGCAGTCATGAATTACATGGATAATGGATTTTAGCGGCCTTGGATTATCGGTCAGTTTCAAGGTTAGCACAGAACGAATCTAACATGAGTTCACAGAATTGAAGAATTACTGTTATATTTGCTATTTTCCCATTTTGGATGTTGAAGTATTTCCCACACGCACATTATATATTATATATATATATATATATATATATATATATCTATATATATATATATATATATATATATATATATAGTGTGGTCGTTTTCGCTGTTGGCTTATTTTCCACGCGCGCGCACACACACACCCACGCACACGCACACACACACGCCCACGCACACACACACACACAAACGCACACATATATATATAAGTATGACTGATTCACGAAAATATGGAACGTGATGAATATATATAAATGACAAAATCATCGAAGGAAGAGAAACAATGGAGTGCTGCAGGGCCTTTCGACTTGTCGTCCTTACTTAGGACTGAAGGACTGTAAAGTCGAAAGGGCCTTGCAGCACTTCTCTTATCGAAGGATTTTTGTCTTATTCCTCGATATATATATACTATATATATATATATATATATATATATATATATAATATATAAAATATAATATATATATATATATATATATATATATATAATATAAAGTCTCAAAAAACAGACACCAAATATCCCTTTATCAGTTTTATGTTCCTATTATAGTTGGCTGATGGTGGATAGTTTAGGTTAAGTGGGACTAATGCCAGCACTGGCCCTTGCCCGAAGGCAGCACCTGAGTGTGGTAAGGCCTTGAGCAGAAAGAAAGGAAGACTTTCTTATCTGTTTTTGCTGACGGTGCAGCTTACTTAGGCTGGCCTTATGCCACCACGTGCCCATGTTTCTATTTACCTGAAACGTATTCACAGACGTTACAAAATATTCTTTCAGGTTAAATATTAAAAATGTCTAACTCAGAAAAGCGAAATTATTATTTTTTAATTTCGAAAGACAATTAAAAATAAATATTAAATATATTTAACTCTGAAAAGCGAAATTATAATTTTTTTTTATTTTGAAAGACAATTAGAGTTAAATATTAAAAATATTTAACTCAGAAAACCGAAATTATTATTTTATTTTATTTTGAAAGACAGTATTAAAAATATCTAACTCAGAAAAGCGAAATTATTATATTTTTTTATTCTGAAAGAATTAAAGTTAAACATTAAAAATACTTAACTCAGAAAAGCGAAATTATCCTTTTTTTCTGAAAGACAATTGAAGTTAAACATTAAAAACACACAATTCAGAAAAGCAAAATGACTTTTTTTCCTCTGAAATTCAATTACACCTTTACACAATCCGGATGACAGAAAAAACACATGTAATGGAGAAGCCAGAATCAAGAAACAGAAATGTTGGAAAACTTTCATTTCCCGGTCTTTAAACATTCAGGCGACACAAGAGCAACGTTCAGGAAAGAACACGGCTCCGGACTCGGGAGACATAAAGAAATCAAACCGTGACCTTTATTAAAGACGACAAAACGACTCTGAAAAACCAGTGCGCTTCCTGATGTTCGTCAGGCAAAGAAAATTAAGTAACTGACTCACTAGGATCACAGGAATAATAGAGGCTCGAGAGAATCGTCGTCATCATTAACTAATGATCCAAAGGTATACAAAATCTTCACGGGTCAGCACGTGCAAAAACAGAAATAAATGATCAACTTTTGAAGGCTAGAGAGAATCATCATCATAAACTAATGATTCACAGGTATATAAAATTATCACGGGTCAGCACGCGCAAAAAAAAAAAAAAATGATCAACTTTTGACTGAATAATTCTTGCGTAAATTATATATCATGATAGACTATTATTAATCATTATGATAAAATGAATAAAAGATGAATTAAATAACAATCACTGTAACAAACTGAATTACGAACAAGCCGGTATTTCTCATCATTATCCAACAACTCAAAGGATTAAATATACATCACTTAAAATCTAACAAGCAGAAAGTTAGAATAAATCACACTTGATTTACCTCACCCAACCGCAGTTGCAAATGTAAAGAATTAAGAAATACTAAAACATGATATTCATTACACAAGTTGTTATTAAAAAGCACATTTAGCTTTTATTCCTCTTTATACGTGTGTGTGCGAGTGAATGATTATCATTGACATTCAAAGAGTGTAAACACAAGTGAACGCCGAATAAAACAAGTCGAAAATGCGCCGAAGTTTCCTCGGCGCAATCGAGTTTTCCGTACAGCCGCTACAGCGTATAGTCAAGGCCACCGAAAATACTGTAGATCTATCTTTCGGTGGTCTCGGTATAAAACTGTATGAGCAGCGGCCCATGAAACTTTAACTACATCCCAGTGGTGGCCTTTCCTTCCCGTTGCCAGGAGCACGATTATGGCTAAATTTAACCTTATATAAAATAAAAACTACTGAGGCTAGAGGGTTGCAATTTGGTATGTTGATCATCCACCCTCCAATCATCACACATACCAAATTGCGGCCCTCTAGCCTCAGCTTTTTATTTTATTTAAGGTTAAACTTAGCCATGACGGTGCCTCTGGCACCGCTTTAGGTGCCAACAACACAGGCCGCCACCGGGCAGTGGCTGAAAGTTTCATGGGCCGCGGCTGAGAGTTTCACGGGCCGTGGCTGAGTTTCGTACAGCATTTTACGCTGTACAGAAACTCCATTGCCGAAGAAATTTAGGCACATTTTTTACTTGTTTCGTATTTGTTCACTTTCAATTGTTTCTACAACTATATATATATATATATATATATATATATATATACATTTATTATATATATACTATACATTTTATTATATATATATATATATATATATATATATATATATACTCTAAATATATATATATAATATAATATATATATATGTATATATATATATATATATATACATATATATATATATATATATATACATATACTATGTTAATATTTGCAGCTTTCGTCGTTTTCCCAAACCTGATTGTGTGTATGAGGACATGTTCCTTCATTAAAACTAGGCTCACTGAGGTGTCCTCTCTTAAGGAAACCGCCTGTGGTGAAAATAAGGATAATTTACAGCAGTGAAACCAAATATGGCATCAAACTTCAGAGAATTGCTTCTTTCTCGTGGCAATGTAGTTATTATAACCACAAAATTTATTATATAATAATAATTAGAACATCAATGACTGACGCTTATCGTACTTACGTATCTTGGAACATTTGTGTGTGTGTGTATGTATATATATATATATATATATATATATGCTGCATATATATATATTTTTTTTTCAGAGGAAAAAATTAAATGAAATTCTGAATGTTATGAAATGGAATGGAATACAGAATTTTGGCCAAAGGCCAAGCACTTGGACCTTTAGAGGTCATTCAGCGCTGGAAAGGAAATTAAGAGTAGGTAGGGTTGAAAGGTGCAACATGAGGAAAACCTCAAAGCAGTTGCACTATAAAATAACTGTTAGGAGAGGGTGGATAGCAAGATGGAGGAAAGATAATATGAACGGAGGTACAGTAAAAGGAATGAAAGGGGTTGCAGCTAGGGGCCGAAGGGACGCTGCAAAGAACCTTTAGTAGTGATTACAGTGCACCCCGTGAGGAAAGTTTATCATGTAATAATGATTAGAACAGGCAATAACTGTATTTCGAACAATTGTATGTTTATTTATTTATTTATTTATTTATTTATTGGTTTCACAGAGGAAAAATTAAATGAGATTCTGCAATGTTATGCAATTAACAATTAATTAGGAGGTAATTAAGTCAGCCGCAGGAAAATAATGGCTCTAAATTTGTATGCTACATTAGAGCAAGCGATATATACCTTGCTAATGAGGCGATGTACTGATACCCGAAAAAACACTCTAATGAATGTATGTTGATTCAGGACCGGAAGATAGCAATTAGCACCCACGGCGCTGACCGATTACCTTTGCCTTGATGGATCATTCTTAGTTTATTTAGTTGTTCTAGTGTAGTTATGGCTCCATAAATGTTATATGAATTCTTTTTGGAAATTCCTTACTTTATTCTCAATGTTATATGAATTCTTTTTGAAAATTCCTTGTTTTGTTCTGAATGTTATGTGAATTCTTTTTGAAAATTCCTTATTTTATTCGGAATGTTATATGAATTCCTTTTGGAAATTCCTTGCTTTATTCTGAATGTTATATGAATTCTTTTTGAATTTTCCTTATTTTGTTCTGAATGTTATATGAATTCTTTATGGAAATTCCAGTTACTTTATTCTGAATGTTATATGAATTCTTTATGGAAATTCCCTTACTCTATTCTGAATGTTATATGAATTCTTTCTGAAAATTCCATTACTTTTTTCTGAATGTTAAATGAATTCTTTTTGAAAATTCCTTACTTAACTCTGGATGTTATATGAATCCTTTTTGAAAATTCCGTTACTTTATTCTGAATGTTATATGAATTCTTTTTGAATTTTCCTTACTTTATTCTGAATGTTATATGAATTCTATGTGAAAATTCCTTACTAAATTATGAATGTTATATGAATTCTTTCTGACAATTACTCACTTTATTCTGAATGATGCTTTATCTCCCACAAGCCAAAAAATAAAACGCAAACATCTTGAATAACAAATGAAAATAAGCATTATCATATTCCAGAAAAGCACTCTCTTATTCAAGCAGAATAATATATTCCGACATCTCCATTTATTCTACAGTGTATTTCATTCTATCTCTCAAGTTATAAGGACATATCTCATCTCCCGTTCACATCGCCTGGAATCTCACGCGAGTTCTTTTGTGGAATATAAAATACTGCAGGTAATGTAGTGCTAAACTTATCCGAAAAAGATATACAGGAAGTCGAGAAGTTAATAGGTCAGTGTGTGTGACTATTAAAACACACATTTATACATATATATATATATATATATATATATATATATATATATATATTGTAATATATTCCAGTATATATATATATATATTTATAATGTGATTCTGTACATATGTATATAAATATATATATATATATATACATATATATATATATATATATAATATATATATATATATATATATATATATATATATATATATATATATATATATACATAAGAGAGAGAGAGAGAGAAATTTAGAAGTGTTTTGTTTCTGTACTCTCTCTCTCTCTCTCTCTCTCTCTCTCTCTCTCTCTCTATATATATATATATATATATATATATATATATATATATATATATATATATATATATGTATGTATACATATGTATGTACATATATATTTGTATGTATATATATAATACATATATATATATATATATATATATATATATATATATATATATATATATATATATATATACATATCACATCACCGACATATTCTTTATTCACAAACATTACAAATGTTGTTTGATATCCAATTCGCTCTACCTCGGGAATAACACCGAAGGGGAATTATAATTAATAATTGGTAGACACCAGGTGACTACCACTTATCAATTATTATAATTCCCCTGCGATAATATTCGAGTGGTAGAAAGAACTGGATATTAATCGACATTTATAACTGAAAATCCGTGTATGTTTACATACATAAATATACACACATATATGTATGTATACGTATATGCATATACAGATACACAGGCGCATATAATATGTATATATATATACATAAAATTAGAAGTGTTTTGTTTGGTAGTGCCTCTCTCTCTCTCTCTCTCTCTCTCTCTCTCTCTCTCTCTCTCTCTATATATATATATATATATATTATATAATATATATATATATATATATATATATATATATTAATATATATATATATATATATATATATATATATATATATATATATAAGCCCATATATATATATATATATACATATATATATATAAGCCAGTTGGGAAGCGATCCAAATATAAATTCCAGTCACAATAGACAGCCATTTTCTTACAATAAAATAAATAGTAGAATTTTCCCCCAAATATGTTAGGACGCAGTATTTTGGTTGCAACATACAGCAATTCAATTGCGGCTCAACAAAAACTCTTGCCAGAAATACTAAATTTCTAAATCACCTTACTATTGCATCGCCGTTTTATTGAGTCAAAGTTGCCCTTACTTTCAAACTGGGTATTTTGGTCTGGTAAACACAAATATGGTTATCTGTGGAGCATCACTATATTGTGATCGAAAATAATGAGTAAAAAAGCCACAATAATATAAATGATAAATTGCATTTTTTTTAAGATGCAAATTATACAAAAAAGGATAAAAACAGGAGCTTTCGATTAGGGCAACGGTCCTCTTCAGCCAACTCTGCTGAAGAGGACCGTTGCGCAATTTTCTTGAACTGCGCGATGTTGCAAGGGATGCAAAATTCGCCAAGCTACAGAGGCCTGATGCTTATTTCTGGACAAAGTGATCCTTTCCTTTGAATTGCATATGTCGCTGTATTTTCGGCCCTCAAATTACGAGTGTGAATTCAGAAGTGTAATTACCGAAAATGTCATTGCAATACCGTAATGCTTCAATCAGTATACAATTCAGAAAAATCTATCTCTCTCTCTCTCTCTCTCTCTCTTTCCTGAACTGAATTGAATTGAATATAGAATTTAGGGCAAAGGCCAAGCACTGGGACCTATGAGGTCATTCAGCGCTGAAACGGCAACTGACAGTTAGCAAGAAGGTTTGAAAGGTGTAGCAGGAGGAAAACTTCGCAGCCGCACTACGAATCAATTGTTAGGAGAGGGTGGAAAGCAAGATGGAAGAAAGAGAATATGAAAGGAGGTACAGTGAAAGAAACGAAAGGGGTTGCAGCTAGGGTCCTTCTCTCCTGAGTCATCATCCACACTTGAGAAACATCTTCGCATGAGTGAAAGAGAAGGAAGCTCGTGGGAAGACTTATAAACATCATTAAGATTCTGTTTTTCCCAAAGCCACAAAGTCCGTTTCCCTCTTCTTCTCGCGCTGGGAGGAATTTGCCTTTAATTGGAAGTCTTCGCGTATCGCGGACTAACAAGACGGTCTTCGACCCGCGGAAATGCCCGAATTTTTTGGTCATTAAATCTGAATCTAGGTTCCTGTCCTTTAGAAAACCTTTTTTATACTGATTATTTGTTTTTGTTTTTTTTTTTTTTTTTTTTTTTAGTTTTAGCGTACTGCCTCTTTCTTCTGTATGCGAATTCGATTATTTCCAGTTGAATCGACAGTGATGATTATTGCATGAGGCTCATACAACCTATAATTTAAAAAGAAATATATTTAACAAGCAATATAAAAAAAATGGGATAAAACATTCAGATCTGACACGTGCCATCTTTCTGGAATTTTAGTTATCCGAGATTATTTTAAGGAAGAGAAACAGCCACTAATATTTAAAATCTAAAAAAAAAAAAAGTCGATTACCTTTTTATTTTTTTGTAATGTATCTACCTGTGTCCTAGTTCTTTAGAAGAACTAACCAAAATGAAAAAAATAGAAATTGAATATAAGTGAAACCTGGTATTCAAGAGACTGGTAATGATGACCAGATAAAGGGTTTCCAAACTTATAGATCAGATAGAAAAATAGAAATCAAGGGAACCGCGATATATGGGAGAGATGCCAATCAAGGAAAAATCTGTGAGAAATATAGTAACACAGAATGTGAATTAATAGCGGTAGAATTTGAATCTGAAAATTAGTAGACATTGTAATATATAGACCCCTAATACTAAAGAGTTTGACATAATAATAAAAATTGATGAAATATGTAGAAATCACAAGGACTGGACTATACTCTAACTGGAGACTTTAACTTTTCCTTTGTAGAATGGAAAGAACGAATAGAGACTGTGGTTGTATTTATACATATAAAAGAGAGCAATAGTAGTGCAGAAGATAAGAGGCAATTTGAAAAGCTGTTAGATATGCTACTAGAACATAACATTCAGCAAATAAATCACCTACCAACAAGAAAGGATAATATTTTAGATCTAGTATTTGTGAATGAGGTGAACTATGTTAAAGAAATAATAGTATATAACACGAGTATTTGGACCATAATGTCATAGAACTAACAGTCCGTTCCAGAACATATGAAAACAGAGTAAGCAAGAAACGAAAAATGGAAGGATATGGAAATACAATTTCTATAGTAAGAATATAAATTGGTCAAAAATAAATGAAGAATTAAACAAAGAATGGAAAATATATTTGTAAGTGATGATATACAGGTAAATACCGATATATTATATAAAATAGAGGAAATAGTGGAAAATATATACTGAAGAAAAAAGTAATCATCAGTCACGATGAATTCCAAGAGACAGAAGGATCTTGTCCCAGAAAATTAGAAAGTGGAAAAGCTCTTGCAAAAGAAAAGAATGCATGGAAAGTGTGGAACTAAAAAGTAAGATAGAAAATGCAGAACAAAAGATTATACAATCAAAAGAAAAATGAAAAGGAACCTAGAAGAAATGACATTACAAAATATCAAGCAAAACCCTAAAATTTTTATTCATATGCAAAAATGATGAATAAAATAAGAGTAGAAATAGGCCTCTAAGAATTGAAGGGCGATTAACGAATGAAAAAAAAATATGTAACATATTAGCAGAAAGATATAAGAGTGAATTTACACCTAGAATTGAAAATGAAGATAATGATACAGAAATAAGAGATGAAAATACTGAATACTTATCAGATATAGATATTACAGAAGCCGATATTGTGCAGGCTATTAATGAAATTAAAAATGGATCAGCAGGACCAGATGGAGTACCTGTCATGCATTAAAGAAGAAAGTGGTTCATTCAATCGCAAAGCCGCTAGCAATATTATTAAGACAAAGTATAGATACAGGCAAGATTTATGATGAGCATAAATTAGCATATATTACTCCTACTTTCTCAAAAGTGGTTCAAGACTAGAGGCAAGTAATTATAGGCCTGTGAGTCTGACATCTCATATTATGAAAGTATATGAAAAGGGTAATAAAAAATATAATGAAACATTTAATGAAAAATAGATTATTCAATATAGGACAACATGGTTTTGTACCAAAAAGTACACAAACCCAACTGTTAGTCCACCATGAAAGCATATATAAAATATGATAAATGAAAAAAGATACAGATGTGGTTTACCTAGACTTTGCAAAAGCTTTTGATAAGGTAGATCTAATATATTAGCGAAAAAAATTAGAAAACATAACATTGCTGGGACAAAGTAGGAAGATGGATAAAAGAATTTTTTAAAACAGAAAACAGATAGTGATTGCAAACGATGAGAAATCGGATGAAGATACGGTAATATCCGTGTACCACAAGGTACGGTGTTAGCTGCATTGCTGTTTTGTGATTATGATTGCAGACATAGACAGTAATGTTAAGACTCAGTAGTAAGAAGTTTCCCAGATGACACAAGAATAAGTAGAGAAATTGCTTATGATGAAGATAGAAACTCACCACAAAGAAACCTAAATAAAATATATAAATGGGCAGAGATAAATAGATGGTATTTAACTCTGATAAATTTGAATCAATGAACTATGGTGATAAAGTAGAATGCTATATGCATATCAAGGACCTAATAATAAGACAATCACAAACAAGGAAGCAGTTAAAGACCTTGGTGTGATGTTGAATAGGAATATGTTATGCAATGATCAAATAGCAATTTATTGGCAAAATGCAAAGCAAAATGGGAATGTTGTTCCGCACTTCAAAACAAGAAAAGCTGAACACATGATTATGCTTTATAAAACGTACGTACGTAGTCCATTTGAATATTGCAAACATAATATGGTACCCACACTACCAAAAGGATATTGCACAAATAGAGAGTGTACAAAGGTCATTTACAGTTAGAATAGAAGAAGTTAAGGACCTTGACTACTGGGAAAGACTACAATTCTTAAATTTATATAGTCTTGAAAGGGAGAAGAGAACGCTACATGGTAATTCAAGCATGGAAACAGATAGAAGGAATTACTGAAAATATCGGAATAAATTATCAAAAAAGAGCAAGTAGAGGTAGATTAATAGTGCCAAAAACTATACTCAGGAAAATTAAGGAAAGCACACAGGACATTAATCCACCACGCACCAGCATCGATAATGCAGTTGTCTATTCAATGCGCTACCAGCTCATCTGAGGAACATAACAGGAGTGAGCGTAGATGTGTTTAAGAATAAGCTCGACAAATATCTAAGATGCATCCCAGACCATCAAGACTGGAAGATGCAAAATATACCGGAAGATGCGTTAGCAACTCTCTGGTAGACATCAAAGGCGCCTCACTGAGGGACCTGGGGCAACTTGAACGGAATTGTAAGGTCTGTAAGGTAAGGTCTCCATAAGAATATTTTTTCAAATGCTTATCAGTAACGAAATTAGTCGGCTAATTCTCTCTCTCTCTCTCTCTCTCTCTCTCTCTCTCTCTCTCTCTCTCTCTCTCTCTCTCTATCGTTACGATGTAGAACTTTTACATGGCTACGTTATTTTTGTCTTCCTGCTTACCTCTTCCTATCGCCGACTTCTCTCTCTCTCTCTCTCTCTCTCTCTCTCTCTCTCTCTCTCTCTTAAAACACCTCCAGGTTCGGAAAGGGGAAAAAATGTGAAATAAGATAAATGATAATGATTTCCTGAGGCTTCCGATACTTGCACATTCCCGCCCCGCACAAAACGGCCAAAATATTTTTCTAATAATTTCTTAAGGTTCTGAGTCAGTAACAAAAAGGAACTGTTTCCTGGTCAAATGATTCTCCTCCGTGGTCAGGTTTCACGTAAAAATTATGGTCCTAGGAAAAGGAGATATTCTTCACTATGCGTGGTTCATAAATTAATATAATTAAAGAATTCCTTTTGGGATATCAGTTTCACATTTCCACACACATATATATATACAGTATATATATATATATATATATATATATATATATATATATATATATATATATATATTCTAAAATCATAAGAGGTTAGGTCAAAATTTGGACTTAAACTACAGTAAGCTACGATGACACCAAAATAAGTTATAATGTTACTAAAAATAAAACATATTCACTGACTATTTAGACGAAAGATTAAGAGTTCCTCTGGTGTTTGGTTGGTCTGGATTCAGACGGCCTTATACCAGCACAGACCCTCTACCCAAGAGAAGGAACCCCCAGTTAAGAGTTACTACTTTCATATATATATATTATATATATATATATATATATATATATATATATATATATATATATATATATATATATATATATATATATATAAATATATATATATATACATTAAGTATACCTTAGTTTTACCAGACCACTGAGCTGATTAACAGCTCTCCTAGGGCTGGCCCGAAGGATTAGACTTATTTTACTTACGTGGCTATTCCCGGCCGGCTGATGAACTGGTGAATTAGTTACCTAGCAACGGGAGTACTTTCATATAAGATTTTAAATTAAATATAGAATTTAGCTTGGCCAAGGCACTGGACCTATGAGGTCATTCAACGCTGGAAAGGAAACTGAGAGTAGGTAGGTCTGAAAGGTGTAACAGTAGGAAAACCTCGCAGTTGCACTATAAAATATTTGTTAAGAGAGGGTGGATAGAGAGAGGGAAGAAAGATAATATGAATGGAGGTGCAGTCAAAGCAATGAAAGGGGTCGCAGCTAGTGGCCGAAGGGAAGCCACGATGAACCTTTATGCCTACATCACACCGCATGAGGTGCGCTGACGGCGCCGCTACCACCCGCTACTGGGCATAAAAGATTTAATGAAGAACCGGGCGAATAAGGGAAAAAAGCTAATTGGCCCATCTAGTATGAGGAAAAATTAATCCAGTTACGCAGCTGCTAAAGACAACGTAATTTATTCGCTGCTAATTTGCGTCAGTAGAATGAGACTATTAAAATCACCTCGTTACCGTAATTATACCCCAGTAACGCAATTCCAGCGAGAACGGTCATTCAGGCAGGGCAGCAGCCATTTGCATTCCAAAGGAACGTTTTGTACACGTGGAATGAGTCAACTCATTACATAAATGAGCAAATTAGAATGTCAAAAGTTTATGATAACGCGTCAGGGACTCTGCCGAAAGTACCGCCATTGGAAGAAACACGAGGAACTAATTGGCTCATTTCGTTCCTCCGTTTCCCGGTGCTCCGCTTTTCCTAATTATAATGTTTGCTACTGAAACACGTCATTGGACGTACTAGTGAACACACGAAGGTCAAGGAGAGAGAGAGAGAGAGAGAGAGAGGGGGATTTTTCAGACAGTGCCTTTTTGACTTCCAGATAGATTAATACTCAAACCTTTTACGAGTTCTGTTACTAGACAATTATGCCTTCATGAATATCAGATCTCTCTCTCTCTCTCTCTCTCTCTCTCTCTCTCTCTCTCTCTCTCTCTCTCTCTCCCTCTTCTCTCTCTCTCTCTTCTGTCTTTATGATAGCACGTCTAGCTCACAACTGGGCGACCTTAGTTCCAATATGGAAACTGTCGAATGGAATGGAATGGAATATGGAATTTTGGCCCAGGGCCAAGCGCTGGGACCTCTGAGGTCATTCAGCGCTGAAAGGGAAATTGACAGTAGAAGGTATTGAAAGGTGTAACAGGAGGAAAGGTGTAAGAAAGCGAATATGAACGGAGGTACAGTAAAAGAGAAGGGAGGAATGGGCGCGTTCTCATAAATCCGGTATGCCTCTGTTGATCTAGGCAGTGACTTGTGTCCCTTGTTGTTAGGCGACTGTTGAGGGTCACTGCTGAGGTGAGAGAGAGATAAGATGAAACGAGCACTAGACCTATGTGTTAATGGTCCGTCAAAATGCTTTTACCATCAAAACGGAAGGGCCTCGACGAGGTAATTCTCACCGAAAGTTTCGTGAAACCGTAGGAATTTCGTAACGTTCTCTCTCATTCAGGCCATACCGGCAATGACTGGAGATTGGAGAGTGGATAGGGCAATAGGGAAGTTATAACCTCTCATTCATCATTCTGCAGTTGGAGAGCTGTACCTCTCTCTCTCTCTCTGGCAAAGTAAATCCATCCATCGTCCTTTGCTCTCGAATTAAACTAATCATAATAAACTGATCCACATTACTATTTTAAATCTCATATAGCCTATATATATATATATATATATATATATATATATATATATATATATATATATATATATATATATATATATATATATATATATATATATATATATATATATATATATAATATATATATATATACATACATACATACATATATATATATATATAATATATATAATATATATATATATATATATATAATATATATATATATATATATATATATATATATATATATATATACATATATATAGTATATATGTGTGTGTACGTATGTATGTATATTTTCAAATCTCAGGTTTGAATTTTATTTAATTCATTATATACGCTTTTTATTTCTATTTTAAGGCTTGCCTTTTTGACCTCAATGTCAAACGAAATTTGAAATAAGGTTTTTTTTGTCATTTCTATTTCAAATTGAACCGAATTGAACTGATTTCTATTTCAAGTTCTTGTATTCAACAATCCTGTCATAGGCGGATTAGTTCCAATACTAAATAAACTCACTTGCCTTACATCAAATATGAACCAGTAACTGATGATTCAACCCTTGGGCCGTTCAACATTCTTTTATTGCAGTCACTGCAAAACCTTGAGGTTTTATTTCTCTTGCTTGCGTCTGAAATAATTTATCAGCGATTCCATTTGATTTTTCAGGGTTAATTCATTATTTCTTGAACACATTTACATTTTACTTATTCTATATGGGTATGTTTTTGTTTATATATATATATATATATATATATATATATTATATATATATATATATATTATGTGTGTGGGTGTGTATTATGTGTGTATGTTTATGTTGTGTATATATACATATATATATACACACACATTATATATATATATATATATATATATACATATATACATATATATATATATATATATATATATATATATATATATATATAAATATATAATATATATATATATACATACATACATACATACATACATACGTATAAACTGATTACAGTAATTTCCTCTCCGCACTTTAATTTTCTTAAACCGCCTGAGGTGAAGGCATTAATATGCCATCGAATCTTGATGGCCAAATGAGCTCCAATTAAGCGTGCTTCATTATGATTTCGTAATGAACCGAATCAGCCAGTTATCGGATATTCGTCAGCGCCTCCGACAGGCGGTTTGATAGGTGTCGGTTAGCAGTCGCCTTCCTGAATGCCTGCTGGGAGCGAGGTCTTGGCAGGTCACGGCAAATGTCGCCCCTAGCCCACCTTCCGAAATGCTGGAACTGAGATTTCAACATTTTGTGCCAAGAGAGAGAGAAAGATCTAACAATTATGAGAGTGGGTTTGGCCGGGCGACGGAAATAGCATGGTTCGGAGGTGGCTGGAATAAAGTCACAGGAAGAAGTCACAATTTTGACTTGGAAAAAAGTCACAATTTTGGCTGGGAAAAAGTCACAGGAAAAAAGTCACAATTTTGGCTAGGCAAAAAAGTCACAATTCTGGCTAGGAAAAAAGTCAAAATTTTGACTAGAAAAAAATGTCGCAGGAAAAAGTCACAATTCTGGCTAGGAAAAAAGTCAAAATTTTGGCTAGGAAAAAAGTAAAAATTTTGGCTAGGAAAAAAGTCATAGGGGAAAAAGTCACAATTTTGGCTAGGAAAAAAGTCGCAATTTTGGCTAGAAAAAAATGTCGCAGGAAAAAGTCACAATTTTGAATAGGGAAAAAAAAGTCACTGGGGAATAAAGTCACATTAATTTATGGTGGCAGGTAATAAAGTCACAGGTTAAAAATTCACAATATTTCTTGGGGTCATCATCTTTATAATATCTGCAGTCTTTTGTTTATGTTTTTACGGTGATGCTTGTACTAAACACGCCGCAAAGGTGGATACATACCGGCTTAAAATCCTTGGGGGTCACTATCTAGGAAAGATTAATGTGACTTTATTTTCCCGTGACTTTTTATCTGTGACCTGAATTCTTTTCAGAACTGAGTTAATTTTTGGAGTGAGGTAAGGACAGAGAAATACTGCATCATTATACAATATTTACGAGTATATATCTGCCTGAAGCCTACTAAATAACTCCCGTCATTACTCCTTTTAAATACATTTTTAGGTCCTACTTTGTTTTCTCTCTCTGCAAGATTTATTCGGCAATTTACGTTACCTGGCCATATTTTACGTATCTGCATGAGAACATGCCTGTGTGAATATAAAGTGAGTTTTATTATCCCGAAATAGTTTTACAAATGGAGGAAGCGACGTCAGAAGGATATTTTTTGGCATGTCATTATCAGTAAATCATTTATATTTGCATTTTATCGAATTACTCTCAATGTGGATTCGTTAGCCTATCCCTACAACAGCTCCTTCGTTTTTTATATTCAAATGGCGCTTCATCAGTACAAGCCGCCCACGACGAAGTAAAAATGTAAAATTACCAAGAGAACATCGTCGAGATAAACATACCAGTTTGCAGCCCTCTAGTCTCAGTGGTTTTTAAGGTCTGAGGGCAGACAGGAAAAATGCGGACCAAAAAATTGCGGACGGACAGACAAGGCCGCCACAAAAGTTTTCTTTTACAGAAAACTAAAATAGATTACAGTTCACTTTCCTGGCCATTTTATCATTGCAACATCAATATGAATAAAATTAAGTATAAAAACCAATTTCTAAGGAGACTCAGTGCAGCGCATTTTTACGTAGACTCCCCAGAAAATCTCTCGGGCAAATTTCTCCCGAAGAGTGATGTTTTCTTTGGCAAGGGCCGCTAAAGCTTAGCTTCGACTTAACCTTCGGCTTCCAGATCTCGCGGTCGCTTTTCTTTCCAGGGAGCATAAGCATGAAGGATTTCCAGGAGAATCCCGACTGGAGGAAAGCAAATCCTAGATGCTTTAGCAGAGGTCCAAAGGCTCCGACCTGCTCACTCCCAAATCAAAGGCGGTGAATTCATCGCGTTCGTCCACTGAGATTTTTACTCAGAGTTCCCAAAATCTTTTCTTTTCAACATTCTGCACCTTCTTATAGTAGTGTGTGTTCCCTGGTATCACTGTGTTTACGTATTTACATACATACATATATAGGTATATATATATATATATATATATACAGTGTTCCTGGTATCACTGTGTTTGACACACACATATTTACATATATATATATATATATATATATATATATATATATATATATATATATATATATAGAAACAATCAAAACACACAATCACGTGGGAGCAGGAATCAATTTCTGACACGCATCACGATCGAACTCACTTTCATGTGACAGACGAGACTGCTGCCAACAAACCACACAAGTCATGACGACTTGTGTGTTTAGTCGGCTTGGCAGCACCTCGTCTCACCATAAAAACCTGGTTGATCCTGATGTGAGTCACAAATTGTGAGTCATATATATATATATATATATATATATATATATATATATATATTATATATATTATATTATATATATATACATAATTATATATACAGTATGTATATATATAATTATATATATATGTATATACATACATACACACCATTCTATAACACTTGCAATATTTTTAAAATTTATTCTACGGGCAAAGAAATTATTAAGAAGTACAAATGGACAGTTCTTAATAACTGGAGATTTAAAGCAATCAGCCGATAACCCAACGTCGTCACATTTATGATTTGAACAACATAATTCTCAATAAAGGATTCACAATTTAAGCTTCCAAATATTCATAAACAAACAGGAGCTTCCAAAACCTTGGCAGAAAGGTCACGTGACATATCAAAGGACAGCTGTTGTCAGCCGTAATGTGCAAGCCACCGAATGACCGCCATTAGGAAGGAGGGAAGGAAGGAAGGAATATAGAATTTAGGCCAAACGCCAAGCGCTGAGACCTATGAGGTCATTCAGCGCTGAAACGGAAGCTGAAAGGTTTGAAAGGTGTAACAGGAGGGAAACCTCGCAGTTGCACTATGAAACCATTGTGAGGAGAAGGTGGAAAGTAAGACGGAAGAGAGAGAATATGAATGGAGGTACGGTAAAAGGAACGAAAGAGGTTGCCGCTAGGGGCCTCAGGAGGGGACGCCGCAAAAAACCCTAAGTAACGCCTACAGTGCACCGCGTGAGGTACCCTGACGGCACCACACCCCTAAGGGGAACTGCCATTAGGTCTCATGAATTGGTAAAGGACTTCACGCATGAGTTATAAAGGCAGACCACTGAGAGATTGCACTAAGCCATTAACAAAAGATTCTCTTTGTGCGGGAGCAATGAATTATTTGCAAGACCTAAAGTACAGACTAATGAGAATACCAAATGGTACATTGAATCCCCTTTAGCACTCGGATCGTTACAGTAGCGAGTATTCAGCAATTTTTTTTTTAAGTTGTAGTCTCAGCAGGAGGGAGATGAACTACAAAAAAATAGTAAGAATCTTGCTTTCTTTGTTACCGAGTCGGTTGAGCTTCAGACCGATTCGATTAATTGCCGCCGGCTGATGAAGAGTTATTCATTTATGATAGAAATTTTTTTAATGTTTCGATTCCACAATAGTTGTAGGTCCCGTCAACCAAATTGGTTCAGGAGGGAGAGCTGAATCAGCTCAGTGGTCTGGTAAAATAAGGTATACTTACTTTAGTAATCTTTAAATGTTCTTCCCTTAACAAAGAGAAAATTCGTATGTTATCAAATGTTGGTGTTTGTGCACCTGAACTTGAGAATTTATTTACTATTTTTACATCTTCGTCATCAAGCAAGAGTCCCCTCGGCACTGGGCAAATGTTGACCTATTTATTGTTATGTTGACTCCAAATGCCACAGCGCTATCCAGGTGAGGCCACATCGTCTTGAGCCGAGAGAGAGAGAGAGAGAGAGAAACTAAAGAAAAAGAGGAAAGAGAGAGAGAGAGAGAGCAGGAACCAAGAGAGAGAGAGAGAGAGAGAGAGAAAGAGAGAAGAGAGAGAGAGAGAGAGAGAAACTATACCAGGAAAGAGAGAGAACTAGAGAGAGAGAGAGAGAAACTAAACCAGGAAAGAGAGAGAGAGAGAGAGAGAGAGAGAGAAACTAAACCAGAAAGAGAGAGAGAGAGAGAAGTAGAGAGAGAAACTGAGAGAGAAACTCAGGAAAGAGAGAGAGAGAGAGAGAGAGAGAGAGAAACTAAGACCAGGAAAGAGAGAGAGAGAGAGAGAGAAAGAGAAACCAGGAAAGAGAGAGAGAGAGAGAGAGAAACTAAAAGAGAGAGAAGAGAGAAGAGAGAGAGAGAGAGAGAAAGAGAGAAAGAGAGAGAGAGAAAAAGATAAATCAGGAAAGAAAGAGAGAGAGAGAGAGAGAGAGAAACTAAATCAGAGAGAGAGAGAGAGAGAGAGAGAGAGAAACTAGAGAGAGAGAGAGAGAGACTAAAGAGGAAGTATACCAGGAAAGAGAGGTTCTTCTATTTCCGTAGTTAATTTCCCCTTGCCTCTCCCCCAATTCGTGTCAATGGATGAACAATATTTATCCTTAACTGCGTATGAACATATTTTCTTTTTAATACAGGTGATTTCAAGTGATTTCCGTGCTTATGTTTTTTGTTTACCTTCCCAGCCTAAACTCGACAATGCTTTCGGGAAATTTGCCCTTAATGTGAATATCCCTTCAATAGTTTATACCTCAAAAATACGGCACTCTCATTTTTATTACTTTTTTATAAATTCTTTGTTTTTTTCCAAAAATAAAGTAGAAAATACGCTTTAATTTCCCCGCAAAGTGTAATGGCGATCACTTCAACAAGTCACAGCAGTAAAAATAAAGAAACTATTTTACCCAATGAAGTTCACATTACGACAACAAGACCAAGTTCCATGGCATACTGGGTCAAACGATCCTTGTAAATCAGATGTGAGGCGTCATTTTTATATATATATATATATATATATATATATATATTATATATATAATATATATATATATATATATATATATTAAATAACCAACACACAACCACGTGTGCAACAGAAATAAATCTCTGACTCATCAGGGTCGAACCCAGGTCTTTCAATGAAAGAGCAGGGCGCTGCCCACTCAGGCCATACAAGTCATAAAGAAGTTGGAACCTGAGTGCCACTACACATAAGGAATTACCTGGGCAAGCTAACTGCTTGCATACCAGCGTGTTTTCCTACAACTTCCGTCTCAGCAATGACCCACTGACAGCATTTCATTCCAATTATCCTTCTTTTATGACTTGTATGGCTAGTGGGCAGCATACTTGCCTTTCAATTGTAAGACCTGGGTCTGGACCCTGATGTGAGTCAGAAATTTATATGTATATATAATATATATATATATATATATATATATATGAATGTGTTTTTCCCGTAATACCACAGTGTAATATGAATATAAAGGCCCATAAACACTATTTAAACGTTGCAACCATATATTTCGGGCACTAGCTTCTGTGCTGTTCTACTCAGTGAACAGGGGCACAGATGCAAGTGCCCGAAACATATGGTTGCAACGTTTAAATTGTGTTTTATAACCTTTATATATATATATATATATATATATATATATATATATATATAATTATATATACTTGATTCAGGTGCTCTAATGTATGCGAGGGGGAGAGGAAAGGGTATTTCAGTTCCACAGGACCCACCAAGGCATTCCTCTGGGCAAATTTAAACTTCATTGACATATTTTTTGCAGTTCTAACGAGATAAGCAGTGCCACGTGAGGACTAAAACAAAGCTCTCTCTCCCTCTCTCTTTGGAATGGATTATTATCACTGCACGGGGCCTGCTTCAGTAACAATGGTCTCCAAACTGACAGTTTCATTTTCATTTCACTATCTATTATATCAGTAAACATTTGCTCAGCCTATGAACTTCACGGCACATATATGGACAAGCATCAGAATGCATTCATTTACCACTCTATCACAGTCTGTCAGTGCCTTATAAGTGTCAAAAAACTACTTTTCCTTGTAAGAATTAGTTTACCAGTTTTTTCCAAGTAATATACCTCTACACAGTAAATATAATAAAGCAGATTTAAAATATATTAGAATAAAGTACGTCTTCTCTTCTTGAATATAGAATTTAGGCCCAAAGGCCAAGCACTGGGACCTATGAAGTCTTTCAGCGCTGAAACGTAAATTGACAGTGAAAGGTTTAACAGGAGGAAAACCTCGCAGTTGCACCATGAATCAATTGTTAGGAAAGGGTGGAAAGTAAGGTGGAAGAAAGAGAATATGAAAGGAGGTACAGTAAAAGGAACGATAGGGGTTGCAGCTAGGGGTTGTGGGCACGCTGCAAAGAACCTTAAGTAATGCCTACAGGGGGACTTCTGGATGACAGACTTTTTAATCTCGATCTTTCCTTCCCATTAATTCTAGGCCTATGTATTATTCATTAATCGCTTTGAATTTTTCATTTTTAATTGTCGTTGTATGTCAGGTATTGCAGGATCGCTATTTCACTAAATAACTGTCTACGTACGGATCCATGAGAGAGAGAGAGAGAGAGAGAGAGAGAGAGAGAGAGAGAGAGAGAGAGAGAGAGAGAGAGACGTCTTTAGTCTAAAGACAAGAGCCAATAGTCGTTTTTCGTTCTTTTAAATGTTCCACCTTTAAATGAAACAAAAACTATCCCCTGACGGTTTGCTGACCTCTTTCTTTTTCCAGCAGATATACTGAAATATTCCCAGACACTCGTCGCTCCCTGCACGTTCTATTCCGTTGCTTTTGTTCTCGTGATATGGATGAAATTGCGCCTCATAACGAATCATGAACATAAATTGAACGCTGGCCCTGAATACCACTGAGAGAGACAATGGGCATTCATTGCCGCACCGTCCATTCTGTAACACCATCTTCTAGGAAGGTGCTGGAAATAGCTCAGTGTTTGTTAGGTATTCAGACAGTGCGCAGCAAGGGTATTGAAAACAAATAATAAGCATAAGGGCCAATATCTTGATGAATGCAACTGCCAAACGCTCTGTACCTCGCAGGAGGCAGGAAGCGTGTTATAGCGCCAATCATGAACATGATGACAGTATCTGGATCGTGCAAGCATTGGTGTCAGTAACGTAACAAGAATTTCTTATCATTTATACTGTATATCAAATTGGCATTCTTAAAGATCTGTTTCCTTTGAAAGGAAAAGAGAAACTTGCAATAAGGTCTCCGTAAAATTAAAGTTCTAAGATTTAACGAAATAAGACTTCCATTAATTTTACACCATAAGAAAAGTTGGTTAGACGGAAGCGTGCTTTTGTTTAGATTACAAATTCTGTAAGTATTTCGGCAACACACATGATAAGTCATAAGAATGGTATTCAGGTCACAATCCAGATCACACTATCTCAAAAGGAAATTGCTTTCAGCTTGCATAGGTATTTCACTTAATAAGTGTTGCTTTAGGTATGCAATGCAGCAGAAACTACAATGAATGAGAGTGCCTCTAATGCCGGGTGTTAACGAACAGGTTAACCTGTCAGTTCATCGAATCCGGCGTGAAAACTTACGTGTAAACGACAGTTATGGGTGGAGTCAGTCCACTCACCAGAAAGGATGAACCTATGGAATTACCTATAGTTCTTCCGACCAACTGACAGGTGATTGCATGTGTGGACGGGTAAGGGAAGCAACGATTTTGTGACAGTTCGCCGCTGGATTTTGCCTGGGAAGTGTCTCAGCTGCTTGGGCAAGAATATGAATAAACCATATGTAGGCCTAATTCATTTCATTGTTAGGCCCTGCAGCGCTATCTGTAAACCGTTGTGATTCCAAACTATATATAGAAAACTTTAAAAAATATTTCTTGTGATGATACAGACAATTTGCTATAGGCCTAGCCCAGGTCCTGCCTCTTTATGAAAGGTGTTGCTAGTGAAAGTAGGCTTCACGGTCCATTTCATAAATAACTGAACCAACCCTCATTTCTAATTTAAATGTATTCATTATGAGAATAGACATCTCTCTTTAATAGGCAATATTTAGACCATACTCATGCAGCTAGTCTATATAGCTCCACTTCCTGAAAAGCCAGCGGAATTTCCATCGGTACCATGTAGTGTTGCCATGACGATGGCAAGGCAAGAACTGAAGACGGTGACCTCGGGTTGACCATCTGACTGACAGTTTTACTCTTTTCATGTGGATGATCATCCGGCTAACAGTCGCGGGTGAACTAACAGGTAAACCTGATCGCGAATACTCGACTTTAGACTTGCTATCATCCATCGAACGGTCGCGGGAAAACTAACGGGTAAACCTGATTACGAATACTCGGCCTTAGACTTATAGGCCTTCCAAGTGGACCAATCTAAAAAACAAATGATGAAAACTATTAACTAATAGACGGCATTAGTGTGTCCATGGCTTTCTTAAGCCGTTTTTGTACTAGCAGCTAGTTCAACTATTCCCAGCCTGAGTTAGTAGTCTGTTCCAAAATGGGTTTGTTGTTAATTTTGAGGTCCCCGCAGTGGTTGGTTTCAAACTTTCAATGCTAAGTGAAGATTGTAGAGTAAAATCTAGCTAGATTTAGCTTTTCTTAGTTCTCTCTCCCTCTCTCTTGAGCTTCCTTATGGTATCTGTTCACTAGACTCTTGCTTGCCAAATTTATTTTAGGTAAAACTTTATAGACAGTGTAAACAGAAGTGAGCGCGCTCCAGCTATAGATTTACTCTCAGCTCTCGCTAAAGTTGTTGTCGTCTAAGTAGCGTTAACACTGTATACAAGTGGTTCTGAGCTTTCTTCGAGGCTGCTCTAAGTGAATTTGCTCGCTTAAATAAATTGCTCCGTCCAACCAGAGTGCTGCCTTCGAGAAGTTATTTAGTGAAAAATATATATGGGATATTGCTAAAACAATGCTCTTAATTCAGCAATACGAAAGGTTCCCAGAAGTGCGCGATTTGATGTAGGAATAAATAATCGTAAGAAAGAAAAGAAAGCGACTTCCTTGGCGTTCTTCGTTTCAAGATTGGATGAAGTACACCGCAAATAACAACTGGTAAAAACATGGTAAGTGAACAATACATTTCAATCGTACATATTTTACATACAACCAAAAAGCAAGTATCTGTATTTAATATACAGGCCACTCTGTCAACGTATTTGCGAGTTTGATACGAAACTTAATATTAAATGATCAGTTACTTTCGTTTGAGTATACATTGCAAAACTACTATGATCAAGTATTTATACAGTATACATCTATAAATATATATACAGAATATATATATATACTGTATATTTTATATACATTTATAAATTATATACAGTATATATATGTATATATGAATGTGCCACGTGATTTTTTGCGTCCACATATATTGAGCCACAAATAACATTTAAAAAAGAATTAACTAGACGGTGGAAAAAACTTACACCCAAGGAGAATTATATTTAAAAAGTGCTTCGTCCCCGCCAGGATTCGAACCGTTGCCTAGTTTAGAAACAGTAATAAACAATAAACCGGGACTCTGATCACCGGTTCGTCAAATCCATTGTTTAATCGCTGTTTCTGAACCAGGTAACTGTTCGTTTCCCGCCGGAGACGAAGCACCCATCGATTATAATTCCCCTAAGCCTAGGGTGTTAGTTATGCCCAAGGTATAGTGAATTCGATACCAAGCGATATTTGCTGGTTAATATTTTTGTGTATATACACATACAGACAGACACAGACACATATATATATATATATATATATATATATATAATATAAATTGTCTGTGATGTATATATATAATGTACCAAGATCTGCCCCAATTTCAACATGTTCAGGGGTCATTTGTCCAAGTCATTTGCTCGAATTGCAATAAACCTTCTGTTTCATGAAACCATTCTAAATATTCTTTGTAATACAAAAAGCTGAAATGGTGATTTATGTTGAATACCCATTAATACATATACATACAAATAAATCATTCACATAGACGTACGTATATATATTGAATGATTTATTTATTATATGTATATATATTAATGATTATTCAACGTAAATCAATATTTTAGGTTTTTGTAGTACTAAGAATATTTAGAATGATCTCTTGACACACAAGGGTGAGGTTTCATTACAATATGACTAAATGACTTGGACAAATGACCCCTGAACATGTCTAATTTGGGCCAGATCTATATACACACACACACATATATATACAGTGTATATATATATATATATAAAGATATATATATATATATATACTGTATATATATATATATATATATATATATATATATATATATATATATATATATCATTATATATCTTCTTCTCTATTCTACGCGTTTGGAACGACACTTCAAGGGAATTGTTAGATAACAGTAAGGACTACCAAAAGCAAGTAATTTTGACTTAATCGCCACAAAATTTTACGTAAGAGAAGGACAAAACCAAAATGACCTTTATCAATTGGTATAGGCCTAGCGTTTTGCGTTTTCCTAGCCTAAATTCTCTTCCTTGTTACCATTGTCAAAGGTCATATTTCCTTGGCATCATCAATCGATAACTTCACAAGTGATAAATTATTTTTATACATTAAAAGTTCAGCTGTAATTGGAATAAAGATGAAATAATATAGCATCTAACCAAATGAGCAGTATGAGGGTAGTGGTGTTAGCCTAGGATGCCAAACTTAAAATTCTTGCTATTGCCGTTCTATGAGACATCGTGTGATGAAAACATAAATTGAACCAGGATTTGTTGCACATATGAAAAACACAGCTATTTTACTTTGAATCGAATAATTGAAGTTGTTTTCTAAGGTTTGTTGGCGTCATCCTGAAAAACTCTTATCAAGTATGACGTTTCGGAATTTCGGTGAGAAACCACGTTTGATAAAATAAATGCCTTTTGTTAAAACAATTCAGTGCTGCCTTCACATTTCTAAAATTAAAAAAAAAAATGATGGCGTAGCCAGTATCCTACAGTCCTATCAATTCAACAGAATACTTAATGACTGACAAAACACTGCTGGTGTCCTTAACATGCTTAAAAATAGAGTCGTTGACATAATCAGTATCCTATAGGCCTAACTGCCACTGAGCATTTTTGATAAGGATCAAGATATTTTCAAAATTTATATTATTTAGGCTATATGAGATATATGATGTTCTACTTTCAAAACTGAAATCGCCGTCCACTTATATGCCACAATAATAAGCTGGAAATAAAACATGGTAATAGTGAAGCATTATCTACAGCTGACAAGGAATTCCTTTACCCAGCACAAAATTATGGGGGAATAAAATTCAGCATGCTCTGCTTACCCATGAAGTGTTGTTATTCCATTTTGTCTTGAAGAATTCCTGTGTCCATTCTTACAAGTAAAAGCTGCGAACTATCCCATTACTAAGATAATGAACGAAAAAAAATCGAAGGACACACTAAACGCCAATTCACTTTTCGTGGTTCCCAGGAGTTTAAAGATCACCGCAATGCTGCGTAGCGGCAAACCAAACTACGTAATACTAGTAGACAAATAGCTTCTCGAGTTACTACTGTCCCTTTTTGGATTGCTCCCAAGCTTTAAAACTCATTCAGTTTCATATGAAAATAGTAAATTTTCTGGCGTGGGTACTGAAGGGCATTGTTCTCCTGTTAGTGCACGGTTACGCTACTTCCCCACTCAACCCGAAACGTAGATAGCCAATCAGCGCTTTGTTTATCTCTCTTGTTCGATCTCGCCCAATCAGAGTAGAGCACAAGGCATTTCAACTTCCAATTCACGTGTGACCGTTTACACAGCGATTGATATTAACGTTTTGCCGGTGATTTTAATGGAATACACAAACGATTTTTGGTCAGGATTATCCACAAATGTTAGTGAGGATAACGGTACACAAGAATACCTTGAACGTTATGTGATTATCGAGAAAATTTCAACAGCACAGAATTCGTGTTCGTTAGTGACGAGACGTTCTTGTTAAATGTCTGCTTGATGTGGTATTTTGAGGATCACTTTCATCAGTGTTCAGTAATAATTACTGCGTTGACGATCCTGTGTGTTTAAGTGGTCGCAAGATGGTCATATGGTTATTCGTATTAGACCAAGTACTAGATAATAGAATAGTGCTTTGCGTCATGCAGTAATGATATTTAATGGCCTGATATTTAACAAGTTATTCTGTAATTCGGTCTGATTGCAGAGAGGAGGCAGCAAGTGCAAGAAAAAATTGATGATAGTTCCACCACATATTTTCAGAGCAAGAAATTTTGTAGGCCTCCACCATTGTGCATGTGTTGTACACCATACTAAATACGTTATGACTGATAAGCATACCTGTATTACTTTTCATGACAGCACTGCAAGACCGATGAAGTTAATGATGAATGAGATAGTTACTTACCTTTATCCACCTTTCTGAGTTGTCTGGTCATGTCGCCACTCATTCTTTGACGAACGAACGTGTTAAAAAAGGGGAAAAATATCTAAAGTGCAAGGCAATGCAAAACAAATAAATAAAAAAGCAAGAGTTTTAAGTCAGACCTGGTATGACCCTGACCACCTATCAATACTGTACGTTCTTCTCGGCTGGCTGACGATGCGTTTACAAAGGGTAAGGATTACCAATGGGATTACGCCTAGTTCCCTGCAGGGAGTTCATTCCAATGCACGACTAATGGTGAGTGTTAGAATTCATTATTATTTATATCGTTATGAATACTTGCTTAGTATACTTTATTTTTTACACAGTATTGTTTAGATCCGTTTGCTTTCCTAGAATGTTGTGACAACAGTTTATCGGTAAATATACTACGTTATTATTGTGACCAACTTCAAGACTCGTTCGTTATTCATTTATATTAATCAGGATTTCTACAGGCCGTCAACAACCTTTTTTTTTTTTCAGCATATACAGATGACCATTTTTTTTTCATTTCGTTCTCATTAAAATTTCCAAATGAATTGTCTTTAATACTAGAAATATTTTACTAAGACCTCACAGTTAATCGCTCGTCAGAATAATCATATAAAAGCCCCATTTTTTTCTTGATATGTTAGCTGGTATTTACTTGAAAAGAATTTAGTTAGGTTATTTGAAATTTAATGAAGTATGCCAACGGATGAACGTACATTTCGATTAAACGCCAGTTTAATTAGTTCGTGGAAATGAATGAAGGAAATTTAATTTTTTTTAAATCATTGAAATTAGAAAAGGAATTGGCAAAAGACAATCAGATTAAAGGAATTTGGAGAGATCTTCAAAATTCTAAAAGATTTTCGCCAAAATCTGGAAGTACAGGGCATGAAGCCACTGCCTTACGTTGTTATTATTATTATTATTATTATTATTATTATTATTATTATTATTATTATTATTATTATTATTATTATATTTCGATAGATGACACTTATTCACATGGAACAAGCCCACAGGGGCCGTTGACTTGATAACTGAAGCTTCCAAAGAATGTTGGTTTCAACCTCCCACTTGCACACTGCGGCAGTAACTGATCATGATACAGAGCCAGTGATTTTTTCATCACCCTGGGGGAGGTGGGAACTCGCGACATCTGAGCGGCATGTCACGACACATAGCGACCATACCGTACCACAATCGGCGCGTTAACCCTGGGAGTTGTAACGTTAGGAAACTTACAATCAGTCATTAGTCACGAACCGAGCGTCAATAATAGTTAGCCATCCACATGGCGACGGAGGAAGGAAGAGCAGCATTTGGGAGATCGCGGACCTCCGCCTAAGCCGAACAAACCATCCATCTGTACGTTTTGTTTATGGTATATTTACCGTCATTATTTTATCTTTTACGTACATCTCCAAGGGGCTGGTACTAAAAAGGGAGCCCATTTTGCACGTAAACTTGCTAACGGCGTAAATGACTTAAGGCCTAAACGACCCGAGCTCCATCCCCACAAGGTTTCCGCTCTCCTGAAGTGACATTTCTATCTCTCCCATATTCTAGTTGCCAATTAGCGGTCCAACCTTTGGCAAAATGTTTGTGCAATCCTCTTGTGCAATCCTGATTGCAGACCGCAAAAAAGTGAAGAACCAGATCGCATGACTGATGTGAGAGTTGCACCAATATTGAATTTAATAAAAAAAAAAAAATAATACACGGTAGAAATTAATGGAGTGAAAAATAATAAACGAAATTTTTTTTTTTTTTTTTTTTGCTTAAAGATAATGAATCAAAAACCCTTCCCTGAACCTTCACCTTTTCCTTCGTAATTAGTTTGATGTCCTGATGCTGAAATGCGGTGTGAATCAAATCTCCTGAATAAATATTTTTTTAATAATAGATAGCAAAGATAAAATAAACAAGGAAAAAGTGCGCCGAAGTCATCGAGTTTTCTGTACAGCGTGTAATCAATGCCACCGAAAATAGATCTACCTTTCAATGGTTTCGGTATAATGGTGGGTGAGCTGCGGTCCATGAATCTTTAACCAAGGGCCGGTGGTGGCCTGTCCTATATCGTTTCCAGATGCACGATTATGGATAACTTTAACCTTGAATAAAATGAAAACTACTGAGGCTAGAGGGCTGCAATTTGCGGCGTGTTTAGTACAAGCCCGTTGGGGATTTCCGTATAAACATAAACAAAAGACTGTAAATAACATAAAGATAATGACCCCAAGAAATATTGTGAATGAAGATTTCCCCTGTGACTATTACCGACCACCATAAATTGATGTGATTTTTTTCACTGTGACTTTTTTCCTAGCCAAGTTGAAACTTTTTTCCTATGACTTTATTATCTGCCACCATAAATTGATGTGACAAAACACTGACTTTTTTCCTATGACTTTATTACCTGCCACCAAAAATTGATGTGACTATTTTCACTGTGACCTTTTTCCTAGCCAAAATTGTAACTTTTTTCCTATGACTGTATTACCGGCCACCATAAATTGATGAGACTTTTTGCGCTTGTGACTTTTTTCCTATGACTTTATTACCTGCCACCATAAATTGATGAGACTTTCTGCGCTGTGACTTTTTTTCCTAGCCAAAATTGTGACTATTTTTCCCTGTGAATTTATTACCGGCCACCAAAATTATTTCTATTTAACTGTTGTCATAATAAGCTACAGTAAGCAGGCTGGATAAACGCTCATCAATCTGCCTTGTCATGCTAAGTTGGTGGGAATCCACGCCATGAGACCCCAGGTGCACTCGCCAAGTTAACTGCCTCATCAAGACGTTGGCAGTTGGTGTGTACCCTCCTTCGGCTCAGCGTCAGCCTAAACGTGCTTGGCAAATTAAGCTCGAAATATATATATATTTCTTGTTCTACATTCGCGTTTCCCTCGCATTGGTTTAGCATTCAAACAAATAAAAATCTAACAAGCCACATTCGCAAAGGTGCTTATCGTTCTGATACCCAATTCAGTCGGCTTTACTTTGTTATACGATGTAACCCTACGGAGAAAGCTCTGTAAAGAAAATCGTTCATTAATCAGTTTTATCAGCTTTACGTAGTGTCAAAAGTACTAGTAACTGGACAAACGCCAAAGGAACCTTAGAAAGTGAAAATATGTTCTGTACAAAGTGAAATATTTCTAAAAGGAAAAGTGTAGTACGTTCATATTTATATTTTAACTTTTTACAACCTGCGAAATGATAAAAAAAAAAAAAATGTGCGATTCACTACAGTTAAATCTGATGATCCCTTTCCCCTCTTTTTCCTTTCTCTCCTCTCTCTCCTTCTTAATGCTCTTTGTATCTCTTATCCCGTTCTCCTTCCTTTCCATTCTGTTCCACTCGCTTTGTCCCCTTTACTCGAGCTCTCTCTGTCACTATCTTCTTCTCACTTGGTTTTCCAACTCGTTTTGGTCTAAGATATACTTTGGTCTTCTTTCGAGTACAGCGGCAAAGGAAGATTTATGCATAAAAACATTCTCGACTACTTCGGTCTAATCCTGCCTTGGGGTATTGTTTCATTAACATTACAGAAGTCTTTCGTTTAAAGTTATCTCACGTCGCCATATTTCTATATGCAGAGAGAGAGAGAGAGAGAGAGGAGGAGGAGGAATATTTCCTTCGATCTTTTGCTAGCAGAATGCGCTGAAAATTTTCTACACATTTCTGTAATGGAAGGTTTTGATAATAATCGTTCTTCTTCAGATCTTTCATTTTGATCAGCTGAAAAAATGGTGGCAGGTGGCACGTTGGTCTTTGTGATTGTGTAAGTTTTAAAATATCATCGAAAGCCTACCCAAAAAAAACGCCTTTGAGTTATTAATCATTCTCCACAGTAAATAATGGTTCTTCGTCTCCGAGAAAGGCTTTACTCTTCTTCCTCATCAATAATGACATCAGGTCAAGGTGGCTGGAGTTTCCGCAAGACGCTTTCGTATGGCAGTACCAAAAGCGATATCCCCGTAGAGGGGTAGTGCCGTCAGTGCACCGCATGCTTAAGGTTCTTTGCAGCGTGCCTTAGGCCCCTAGCTGCAACCCCTTTCGTTTTTTTTACTGCACCTCCTTTCATATTCTCTTTCTTCCACTTTACTTTCCACCCTCTCCTAAAGATTGTTTCATAGTGCAGCTGCGAGGTTTTCCTCCTGTTACACCTTTCAAACCTTTTACTGCCAATTGCCGTTTCAGCGCTGAATGACCTCATAGGTCCCAGTGCTTGGCCTTTGGTCTAAATTCTGTGTTCAGTACAATTCATGACACCCATAGTGCTTTGTTTTTCTTCGAATTTCTTATTAAGTATAAAAGGCATCTCATTTGAAGCAACGGAAATGTAATTTGCTGAATTTTGTCCGTTCCGGATTCTTATGATATATTATATATATATATATATATATATATATATATATATATATATATATATATATATATATATATACTGTATATATCAGGTTGTATTGCTATGATAACATGTAAATCACTTTCAGTCACACAGAACACGAAATAAGAACACCATCTAAGCTAAATGAAAAACCGATGGAATTGGAAAGACGGGTTTCGTTTCTTTTGAAGAATGTTCAGAGGAAGATTAGAAACGTCCGGATGTGTCATCCCACTCAGTCAGTCCTGACAGGGCAATCAAAGTTGGTCTTACGTCAAGGACCAGAGGATGACAGACCAGGGGCAAAAACTGTCAAGGTCTGGTACAGTATTTTCTGGCGTAGAATGATTGATGTCTTTTTTATTTTAGGGAGCAATTTTTTTTTTTTTTTTGGTAGGGAGCATTTTTGTCGTCAGACCCTCATCCTAAACATTGTTTAGTTTTTTTAAAGCTTTCTCGAGGAATATTTTATTTCTCTATATAAGTAATGGATTTGTTAATCAATGATGCTCAAATCAAATAAGAAATATCATAAACATACGAAGTTTCAGTGAGTTTGACATTCATAGATATATATTTCATGCCCTTTTAAATAAAATATAGAAAGATTTTATTACTCTACAGTTATTCTCGTGTATTGAAATCTTAGTATGAAACCGTAAATAGTCAAACTAAGAGAATATTATTATTATTATTATTATTATTATTATTATTATTATTATTATTATTATTATTATTATTATTATTATTAGCTGAAACCTATTCAAATGGAGCAAGCACTCAGGGGCCAATGACTTGAAACTCTAGCTTCCAAAGAATGTTGGTTTCAACCTCCCACCGCAGACCCAGCACTGCAACAGTTACTGATCATGATACAGAGCCAGTGATTTTTCATCGGCCTGGGGGAGACGCGAACCCGCGACGTCTGAGCGGCATGCCACGACACTAACCACTGTGATCTCAGAAGTTAATACAATCAATTAAAATTTCCATTAGCTCTTGTGAACTTAATTACTGTTTCTGTTAGTTTTGTGGCGTGTTAATTGCAGAAAAAAAAGCTATAACCTTATGTCAGCCATGATCAAACCTTTGTGGGCACAGTCTGTGTTGGGATACAAGAGTAGCTTGTGTTTATTTCTCTTATTCTTGGGAGTTCGTCTAGTTTGTCAATCTTGATTTTTTAAACATTGTATTCTATACTTTATTATGATACAGTATTGTATTAATCCAACAGTGACCTTGTCATACTGCATTACGATACAGTATTGTATTAATGCAACAGTGACCTTGTCATACTGCATTATGATACAGTATTGTATTTAATAAAGCAGTGACCTTGTCATACTGCGTTATGATACTGTATTGTATTAATGAAGTAGTGACCTTGTCATACTGTATTATGATACAGTACTGTATTACTGAAGCAGCGACCTTGTCAGGCTGCATTGTGACACAGTGTTGTATCATGACCTTGTCATGCTGCATTGTGACACTATTTTATCAAGTACTGTATTAATGCAACAGTGACCTTGTTGTACCGCATTATGACATAGTATTGTATCAATGCAGCAGTGACCTTGTCATACTGCATTATGACACAGTATTGTATTAATGCAGCAGTGACCTTGTCAAATGTTCTTATTGAGCCACCTCTTGTATGAAAACAACAGTATGCACATAGACATACATACAGACATACTGTCTCAAAAACTACCCGCCAATACAGAAACAAGAGAGAGAGAGAGAGAGAGAGAGAGAGAGAGAGAATAAATTATGGGTGAAATATAGTGCTATACAGAGTCACTACAGTTCGTTAAAAGAAATTGAATGATTGCAGTTGGTAAATAACATTATTTCTGTACACCTTGCTAAGAAATTCTTGTTCTAGACAAAGATTCCATTTTGTTGGAAGAAAAACAAAGCAAAATGAGGGGAGTCCTTGCCGGGACATCCCAGGACCATCAGCAGACGATTATGTGGGACTTAGGCGTCTTGTTTGTAATCTAGCAGTGAGATATTACCCGGTTCCTGAAGACAGCCCAGGTGGCGGCCGGAATGCAACCCTTCCCGCGAGACTGACTGGCTGTCTTGGCGGGAATGGGAATCATCTCCCGCCGCGCCGCCCAATTAGGTGTAAGGAGTATTCTCTCTCTCTCTCTCACTGATTCGTTCTCAAATTATCATAAACCTTGCACATTACGGTATTTTCCACGTCTTGTCTCGTAGAGTAAAACTTTGATTAATTATACTCTGTCTTGTAGAGTAAAACTTTAATTAATCATACTTTACATCACAATAGGCGAAAAGGTCATTTTGGCAGTCTTCGTAAATAGCCGTTTTATATTATGACTTACGTCCACCGGAAATTGGTCTTTTAAAATTACATTTTTTTTTTTAATCACGGCATATTTTTCCTCTTTCCTCTTTAATCGTGTGTTCATGTTGTTATTTTGTGCCGTCAGTAATTACGTTTCAAACTCCTCTTTTGTCATATCGATTCTGGTTTTCAATATGGCTGGATCGAAGTGCAGGTTGAGTTACTTACCGGAAGACCATTGCTGCATAAATGATTTGAGCCATTTCAAACCCAGAAAAATACTGAATAGAGAATTTTGTAGATAAAATGCAAGTATTTATATACATTTTATATAAAAAAACGCTATTTCAGACGTTTACGGACCTTGACAAAATATTGAAAACAGTCATATGTATATAGCGGTCGTCTCAGTGACATAGTGGTGAGGATTAGCTGCTATAATAGATTTTGTCATTTATTTGATTGCTTGTTCTAATCTTCAGCTAAAAGATAGAGTTATTTATACCAGCTATGTGAAATTTTATATCTGAGCAAATGTATTTACATTATATATATATATATATATATATATATATATATATATATATATATATATGTACTATATAAGTAATTTTCATTTTGGTGCGCCCAAACGGGTGTGTGTGTGTGTGTTTAATATTATTCAACAGCTATTTAAAACTGATACATTCACGACATAGGTCTAGCGTCCGTTCAACAGTCACGACATTTGCACCCGGTGTTTCCGAAAGAACAAAATAAATCTGCAACAGTGGGTTGGTTTATCCTCTGGAATTCCTTAGAATGTGGGTTTATATATGGCTTATATATATATATATGTGTGTGTGTGTGTGTGTGTGTGTGTGTGTTTATAAATATACATTAAGACAAACGATTTTTTTTTTCAGCCAGCAATAAGAATTTAACTTACAATATATAAAATAAATAAAGGTATAACTGGGAATCAAGTGGAGGTTTTAGAAGGGGGGAAGAGAGAATTGGCGAAAACAAGCCAATGCAAAGGACCTCCAACAACGGAGCCATGAAAAAAAGGAGACTTGCAAATGCATGAGCTTGTGTCCGGAGGGAGTGAGATGAAGATTTGTCCGTGTAACGAATGCGCCTGTAATTGAGGATTCATGGTCCGAGTGGAGGCGGAAACGCGTCCCATCCTGCGCATGGAAATGTTATGTAACAGTTCTGAGCCTTGAAATTTTACAAGAAAAAAAAGAAACTTTACTAAAATCTTATCCGTGTGGAATACGTTTTCAAAAAAGTGATGTTCCTGTTTCGTAATTGCTGTTATTG
>NC_089791.1:35684882-35702382 GCF_040412425.1 Macrobrachium rosenbergii
TTTCATGGGCCGCGGCTCATAGCATTATACCGAGACCACCGAAAGATAGATCTATTTTCGGTGGCCTTGATTATGCGGAGAACAGAAATCTCGATTGCACCGAAAAAAACTTCGGTTCATTTTTTACTTTTTTATATATGATACAATGACAGTAGTTTGGGAGTTCAAATAATCCCAACATATTTCACTCCTTATTTCAGCATTATCAGCCTTGCTACTTATACTACTTTACTGGTACTACTACTAGTATTAACACTACTGATCCTAACGTATATAGGCTAATCTAATTATAAAATTCTCACCCATTTAGAAATGCATTTAACAAAATCTTAATCGAAGCGTTCTAGGGAGTCTCGTAACAAACATCGTTCAGGTCTTTCGGTTCTGTTAAAATTGTAAAGAAACAAGTAATCGGCGCAATCGAGTTTTCTGTACAGCATATAATCAAGGCCACCGCAAATAGATCTATCTTTCGGTGGTCTCAGTATAATGCTGTATGAGCCGCGGCCCATGAAACTTTAACCACGGGCCGTTGGCGGCCTATCCTATATCGTTGCCAGAAACACGATTACGGCTAACTTTAACCTTAAATAAATTAGAACTACTGAGGCTAGAGGGCTGTAATTTAGTATGTTTGATGATTGGAGGGTATATGATGAACATACCAATTTGCAGCCCTCTAGCCTGAGTAGTTTTTAAGATCTGAGGGCGGACAGAATAAATTGCGGACGGACAGACGAAGCCGGCACAATAGTTTCCTTTTACAGAAAACTAAAAGGAAACGTGATAAGAGAATTTGATTCTTCACGCCTCTGGGGATTTTAGACGTGAAAGCTGCTCGTTGTACTGACAAGATTCGGTATTGTCAGTTAGTTACGTGATTCTTGTCTGTCTACTGATTTCTCTTAGTAACTCTTAGTTGTTATAATTCATCGCTCCCTTTTTTTTCTGTTTTTAATTTTTCCGGTGATTCTGATTTTCCTTTCCCACGGATTCGCAGGTCTTACTGTGGTGCAGCAGTGTCCATATTAATATCTAAAGATGCTCTCGGTAGCACTGCCCACACTGATGTCTTACGAATTCTCTAGAGTAATATATAATGGAATATGTTAGAGAGGTTTCTAGGAAAGATTTTCGTTACCTTAGAGAAATTCAATGCCAAAGTAATTTTTTCGCTCCCTTTTTCTCATTTTATAGCGACAAAACAATAATTTTTCGGTTTATTATTTCTTGGTTTTATTCAGAAAATTATTAGCTTGTTTAAACAGTTCTGCCCTAAAATGGAAAACTGCAATATTTGCAAAACCTTCGAAATTGAGATATGATACCGATTGGGCTCGTGAAACGCTAATTCACAAGTTACTGCAATTTCAGAATGATTCTTCAATGATTTTTTTACCGGGTCCCATTTGCAGTATCTGCAAAATCAGTAGTAAGTCAAGGGAAAACTGCAGTATCTGCAAAATTTTCGAAATTGAGATATGCCACCTTTTTGGCTCGTGAAACACTAATACACAAGTTACTGCAGTTTCAGAATGACTCTTCAGTGCTTTATTTAAGGGGTCCCATTTGCAGTATCTGCAAAATTTTCGAAATTGAGATATGCCACCTATTGGGCTCGTGAAACACTAATACACAAGTTACTGCAGTTTCAGAATGATTCTTCAATTCTTTATTTAAGGGTCCCATTTGCAGTATCTGCAAAATTTTCGAAATTGAGATATGCCACCTACTGGGCTCGTGAAACACTAATACACAAGTTACTGCAGTTTCAGAATGATTCTTCAATGCTTTATTTAGGGGGTCCCATTTGCAGTATCTGCAAAATTTTCGAAATTGAGATATGCCACCTATTGGGCTCGTGAAACACTAATACACAAGTTACTGCAGTTTCAGAATGATTCTTCAATTCTTTATTTAAGGGGTCCCATTTGCAGTATCTGCAAAATTTTCGAAATTGAGATATGCCACCTATTGGGCTCGTGAAACACTAATACACAAGTTACTGCAGTTTCAGAATGATTCTTCAATGCTTTATTTAGGGGGTCCCATTTGCAGTATCTGCAAAATTTTCAAAATTGAGATATGCCACCTACTGGGCTCGTGAAACACTAATACACAAGTTACTGCAGTTTCAGAATGATTCTTCAATGCTTTATTTAGGGGGTCCCATTTGCAGTATCTGCAAAATTTTCGAAATTGAGATATGCCACCTACTGGGCTCGTGAAACACTAATACACAAGTTACTGCAGTTTCAGAATGATTCTTCAATGCTTTATTTAAGGGGCCCCATTTGCAGTATCTGCAAAATTTTCGAAATTGAGGTATGCCACCTACTGGGCTCGTGAAACACTAATACACAAGTTACTGCAGTTTCAGAATGATTCTTCAATGCTTTATTTTAGTGGGGTCCCTTTTGCAGTATCTTTATTTTTTGAGATATGGGGTCCCATTTGCAGTATCTGCAAAATTTTCGAAATTGGGATATGCCACCTATTGGGCTCGTGAAACACTAATACACAAGTTACTGCAGTTTCAGAATGATTCTTCAATGCTTTATTTAGGGGGGTCCCATTTGCAGTATCTGCAAAATTTTCGAAATTGAGATATGCCACCTACTGGGCTCGTGAAACACTAATACACAAGTTACTGCAGTTTCAGAATGATTCTTCAATGCTTTATTTATGGGGTCCCATTTGCAGTATCTGCAAAATTTTCGAAATTGAGATGTGCCACCTACTGGGCTCGTGAAACACTAATACACAAGTTACTGCAGTTTCAGAATGATTCTTCAATTCTTTATTTAATTTTAGGGGGTCCCATTTGCAGTATCTGCAAAATTTTCGAAATTGAGATATGCCACCTACTGGGCTCGTGAAACACTAATACACAAGTTACTGCAGTTTCAGAATGATTCTTCAGTGCTTTCCACGAGTATTTTAGTGGGGGTCCCATTTGCAGTATCTGCAAAATTTTCGAAATTGAGATATGCCACCTACTGGGCTCGTGAAACACTAATACACAAGTTACTGCAGTTTCAGAATGATTCTTCAATGCTTTTTTTTAGGGGGTCCCATTTGCAGTATCTGCAAAATTTTCGAAATTGAGATATGCCACCTATTGGGCTCGTGAAACACTAATACACAAGTTACTGCAGTTTCAGAATGATTCTTCAATTCTTTATTTAAGGGGTCCCATTTGCAGTATCTGCAAAATTTTCGAAATTGAGATATGCCACCTACTGGGCTCGTGAAACACTAATACACAAGTTACTGCAGTTTCAGAATGATTCTTCAATTCTTTATTTAAGGGGTCCCATTTGCAGTATCTGCAAAATTTTCGAAATTGAGATATGCCACCTACTGGGCTCGTGAAACACTAATACACAAGTTACTGCAGTTTCAGAATGATTCTTCAATGCTTTATTTAGGGGGTCCCATTTGCAGTATCTGCCAAATTTTCGAAATTGAGATATGCCACCTATTGGGCTCGTGAAACACTAATACAGAAGTTATTGCAGTTTCAGAATGATTCTTCAGTGCTTTATTTAGGGGGTCCCATTTGCAGTATCTGCAAAATTTTCGAAATTGAGATATGCCACCTGTTGGGCTCGTGAAACACTAATACACAAGTTACTGCAGTTTCAGAATGATTCTTCACTGCTTTATTTACGGGGTCCCATTTCAGTATCTGCAAAATCAGTACTAAGGCAAGGGAAAACAGCTGTATCTACCATTTTTCTCAGTTGTATATTTTTGCAGATACTGCAGTCTTGCATTTTAGGTCAGAGTTACTCTAAGTACATAAGAGTATCGAATTATTGTTTGTGGAGTGTAGCCAGTAAGAAAATATCGTACACCAAAATTGCAATGAATACACAAGTCTCTCTCTCCCTAAGTCTTTCTCTAACATATTGCATTTACTCTAGTTGAATTCAGCACTCGGTGTTTAAGTTCAGCCGGAGGTATTTCATTAACTCAGCATTCAGTTAGGCAGTCTTGTTCAACGACAGAGCTATTTCCATTGGCATTCTCGCACGCAGTCGAACTCAGACTGCAAAACAGCTGTTTGTCGTGAGAGAATTGCAACGAACCCCGTGTCCATACCAGGTCACATTTCCGGATTCGAGAGCTAAAATGAAATAGAATAGATGGATTCTGAAGTTCAAAGGCTGCGTACGTGTTCAGGTAATTATGGAAGAGGAGGTAATGTTAATGGTAATTGAAAAGGGTGGAATATGAGGTTCAGAAGCCCCATACGTGTTCAGTTACTCACTCAAAACTATACATTTAATGTTTCAGGGAGAATAGCACGTGGT
Organism: Macrobrachium rosenbergii; assembly: GCF_040412425.1. Classification (NCBI taxonomy): domain Eukaryota; kingdom Metazoa; phylum Arthropoda; class Malacostraca; order Decapoda; family Palaemonidae; genus Macrobrachium; species Macrobrachium rosenbergii. The sequence continues at coordinate 35,689,202 of NC_089791.1, forward strand.
GGCGTCAGCTGGGCTCCTCTGGGCATAAAAAAAAATTGGGAGACCCAAACTTACCTGGATATGAACTTTTAAAGGCGAGGCTGGAGATGAGTGTAGGTTTGTGGAAGAGAGAACACATTAAAACCGGGGGTTTTTCATGGGAACTTCAAGATTCTCAATCTAGAACGGAAAGACTTGTTGGCGGAAGTACGCAGATGCTCTTTGGCGTCACTGGGCACCGAAGGTTGTGATGATGATGATTTTTATTGTCCATGAAGGTATATATTTTTTCTTCTAATTTCCTTATTTAGTCTCTTGCATCATGTCTTGTACTTCCTCAAATTCTTTTTTTAGCTTTCTGAAAAGAAAACTATTGTACCGGCTTTGTCTGTCCGTCCGCAGTTTTTCTGTCCGCACGTTTTCTGTCCGCACTTTTTTCTGTCCGCCCCCAGACTTAAAAACTACTGAGGCTGGAGGGCTGCAAATTGTTATGTTGACCATCCACCCTACAGCCATCAAACATACCATGTTGCAGTCCTCTAGCCTCAGTAGTTTTGATTTTATTTAAGGTTAAAGTTAGCCATAATCGTGCGTCTGACAGCGCAACAACACAGGCCACCACGGCCGGCTGAGAGTTTCATGGGCCACAGCTCATACAGCATTATACCGAGACCACCGAAAGATAGTTCTATTTTCGGTGGCCTTGATTATACGCTGTAGCGGCAGTACAGAAAACTCGATTGCGCCGAAGAAACTTCGTCGCATTTTTTACTTGCTATTTCTTTCCTGTTATCATTAAGCCAGCAAAGACGCACTAGCTTCTTGATTCCTCACAATTTAGATATAGGCTGACTTGGTGGACACATGGAATCCGTGTAAGATCATCCAAAAGTGCGGTGACATTGAGCAGTTAGAGATCCGTGGGCGTAGTCGTCCAAAATACAGATCACACGAATGTGACTGATAGATTAATTTCAAGATATATTGGCATAAAGGAAAACGCCAAACCCTTTAACACTGTGGAGTAGATTTACTTTGTGGGAAAGTACTAGATGGTAAGAGTGTAATTGAATGAAATGTTGGCTTACAGATAATATATTTTTGTACAATTTTTGAGTGTTGAACAAACTTACCAGTCGATACCTAGAGAGAGAGAGAGAGAGAGAGAGAGAGAGAGAGAGAGAAGAGAGAGAGAATAAATAAAAGGTGGGCTGATAGATAATATACTTTTTTACATTTCTTGACTGTTAAACAGACTTCTGAATCGATACCTAGAGAGAGAGAGAGAGAGAGAGAGAGATAAAAAAGGTAATTTAAATAAAGGGTGGGCTGATAGATCATAAACGTTTTTACATTTCTTAAGTGTTGAACAGAGAGAGAGAGAGAGAGAGAATATAATTAAATGCAAAGTGCGCTGATAGATAATATGTTTGTACATTTCTTGAGTGTTGAACGGACTTACGAATCGATACCTTAGGGAGAGAGAGAGAGAGAGAGAACATAATTAAATAAAAGGTGGGCTGACAGATAACATACTTTTTTACATTTCTTGAGTGTTGAACATACTTACGAATCGATACCGAGAGAGAGAGAGAGAAAGGGGGGGGGAATATAATGACATAAAAGGTGGGCTGATAAATAATATACTTTTTTTACATTTCTTGGCTGTTGAACAGTCTTACGAATCAATACCTAGAAGGTGAGCTAAGAGAGAAAGAGAGAGAGAGAGAGAGAGAGAGAGAGAAGAGAGAAATGATCTGAATTTTCTGCGTTGTCATAATTTCTCAAAGAAAAGCCTCATCATCTTCATTTCCAGAATTCTGACGATTCCTAACCCGCATTAACAGAGGGGGAACAGTAATTACTAAACTTTGTTCAACCCTCTTATTGATTAGTTTCAATTTACGGGGGAATAAATTATAATGCCTTGTTCGCCTGGATTTCCGATAATTTTGAGATACAAATCTTTTTTTTCCTTTTACATTTTCCCCTTAATAGGTTTCCGAGTTTCCCCGAAAAAAGATGATGGACTCTTTTTATGATGGAGAGTGATTAGACGGTTCTCGTGTAGGCCTCTTCATTCACTCGAATATTGGAGGACAGTTATGGGAGAGATTCATTACTTGAACCAGAATTGATGTACTTTCATAACAGTTTGAAAATATATATATATATATATATATATATATATATATATATATATATATATATATATATATATATGTGTGTGTGTGTGTGTGTGTGTGTGTTTATTTGTTTATAATATAAGGTGTGTGTGTGTGTTGTATGTGTGTATATATACATATATATATATATACATATACATACATGTAATGTATATGTGTATATATTTATATGTATACGTATTTTATGTATAATTGTATATTTACACACATATATGTATACATATATATAAATTGTATATATATACATCTATGTGTATATATATGTATGTTATGTAATTACATATATGTATATTTGTGTGTGGATCTTTGCTTACGTCCCACCGTTATCGGTATTTAATAATTCCTCATTACTCATTTCCAAAGGAATTAAATGCTACCATAAATAGTTTCTTTGTGCAGTATCAGGATTAAACATTAATATATAATGATGCATGTGCTTCATTTATAATTTCTAAGTTTTAAACTGAATATCCTAAGTTTTTTTTATTTGAATAACTGGTGTATGCTCCTTGATTTGCATTATTATTATTATTATTATTATTATTATTATTATTATTATTATTATTATTATTTAAGGCGAAATCCTTCCTTTCATCTAGTAGTTGCCTTCATGAACGTTTAATTAAAGAAAATGTAACAGAATCAATAAAATGTTGTTTTATTTTTCTGTAAAAGAAAACTAATGTGCCGGCTTTATCTGTCCGTCCGCACTCTTTTCTGTCCGCACTTTTCGTGTCCGCCGTCAATCTTAAAAAGTACTGAGGCTAGAGGGCTGCAAATTGGTATGTTGATCATCCACCCTCCAATCATCAAACATGCCAAGTTTCAACCCTCTAGCCTCAGTAGTTTTTTATTTTCTTTAGGGTTAAAGTTAGCTATAAACGTTCATCTGGCAACGATATTGGATAGGCCACCACTGTGCCGTGGTTAAAGTATCATGGGCTGCGGATCATAAAGCATTATACGGAGACCACCTAAAGATAGATCTATTTTCAGTGGCCTTGATTATGCGCTGTACAGAAAACTCGATTGCGCCGAAGAAACTTCGGCGCATATTTTACCTTTTTCTTTTTTTGTTTTGTCTAGTCTCTCTCCCTTCTCTTGTTAGTCAAAATGACCTTTGAAGGTCAAAGGTCAGCAACACGCGGAGATCGATATCAGTGGCAGATCAAAAATCGTTCATTTTTAAAACGAGAAATATTTATCCCAAGTTGGTATTTTAAAAATATACGTCGTTCCTATATGAAAAAATACCAGTCCCTGTCATGATCAAAATGTCAATACGGAAATTAATGCAAATGAGTCGCTGTGTTTGATTATACGGAAAACAATATGAGCGTTTCTTTTCCTTTGCATGTATCTGTTGAAAGTTTTGCTCTGAAAAGGGAAATATATTTTTGATAGGAATTTAACGCGAGGGGATACAATGTAAAGTGCGTTTTAAATTAAACTGCTATCTGTAGCTTTTAAACTGTTTTCTACATTGTTTTACACACAAACGTGTATATATATATATATATATATATATATATATATATATATATATATATATATATATATATATATATATATATATATATATATATATATATATTATATATATATATATATTTATATTTATATATATATATATATTATATATATATATTTATATAGTTTCCCATACTTTTTGTATTCACCAATATAAAGCCAAAAGTATCGTTTAATATCGAATCACAGAACCTTTGAATAACACACACACACACTTATATATTAATATATATATATGTTTATATATATATAATTATATATACCATATATATATATATATATATATATATATATATATATATATATATATATATATAAGTTACTCAGGTTCTGTGATTCGATATTAAACAATATTTTTGGCTTAATATTGGTGAATATAAAAAGTTTAGGTAACTATATAAAATATTATTATATATATATATATATATATATATATATATATATATATATATATACTTTTATATTCACCAAGATCAAGCCAAAAAATAGCATTGAATATCGAATTACAGAACCTTGAAAAACTCACACCAAATTGTTATATTATAAGTTATAAGTGCTTCTATGTCGGCCAGTCGCAGAAGCTTATCAGTTCGAATTCCCTTTTTATGTATAAGTTATAAGATATAATGAATTCGATATTAAACGTTTTTGTGGCCTGATATTGGTGAAACATCAGTTGAATCGGGGTCATTATTGAAAAACTTTTCTGTAGAATTCCCTTCCGCAGATACTGTAGATAGTCTATTGGGCTGAATGTCTTAAACTCCAGAGTTCAGATGAAACTGTTTTATGTACTTTAGTTCTGTAATTTCCACCTTCATCAGTCTGCAAACATCTAAAGTTTAGATTAGACTAATAATTACACCTTGAGGGCGATTTAGGTCAGAATATAAATCTTGACCGATGATGCAAACATTCTCTCGTTTACTTACGATTCTGTTACGTTCCGTTCTCAGAGATCATTAAATTTTATAGTTTCTGTTGAAATTTCACTGCCTATACCGTGATTAGGGCCGTTCATGTGAACGAATTAAGCGCTCGACGTAATATATGTTCTTGTGAAATCTGTACTGTTTAATAGCTGCGAGTTCTTTCAAAAATATCGGTAATGTAAAAGAGGGTCGGCAGGAATCCTTACATAGGAGTCAGTGTCCCTGGTGTAGGCCGAGTGACTTCTGAATTTGATTCACCCAGCTGTAATGAGGAAATAATTTTTTAGTCGGTTAGTCTATGTTATGATCTGCAAAATAAATTGTTGTTGAAGCAAATGACGCATTGTGATTGGCTGAAATGATGGGTCAGATAAAATGACGTTCTTAACAAGAAAACGGGTTTTGATTGGCTGGGATAATGAGCCGTTGAACCGTACTTTTTAGGCTCATACTTAACCGATCGCTCTCTCTCTCTCTCTCTCTCTCTCTCTCTCTCTCTCTCTCTCTCTGTTGTGGTGGTGCGCAATTCTTCCATCACTCTTACAAGGGATCGGGCCTTATCGAGATCCGATGAGATACTATCGCCTGGTTGTCGAAACAGAACGAAAGTATGAGAACATCTCGATCCATGAGATTTAAAACAACACTTTCTTCGCTGTAGAGTTCTACTCTGCGTCGTCGACCAAAATGGGACGCAGACTTTATGGATATTGAATATTAGATATCGGACGTAAGATCTGCATTATACGAGCTCAGCCCCCCCGCTGAATATTCACAGGAAGTGTGAGCCCATCTTGCTAATAGAATTATGCATAGGTTTTATGTATGTAAGTATGTATGTATATGTATATACATATATGTATATATATAAATGAATGACGTTCGGAGTGGTTTAAGCCGTAATGTATGCAATGCCCAAAAGGACGAGTAGATAGCCACTGCTAGTTGCACTGCCAGAAACCTCGTGGGCTTGAATGAGGCTCTGCCTATTCTGAATGTGGCCATAGGGATCTTCACAGTAGTCCCTATTGGCACCCTCTGTAAAGCAACGTGAAATCTACTCTAAAAGCCACTCCGTAGCCACACCGTCGTAATCTCCAACCACCGATACATCCCTGGGCTAAAGGGTTTTGGAATTGTTATACCACACTTTCTCCATCATGAGACCGCGCGCAGGTTGGGCAAGGTTATGTGTTACGAGGCTCAGTTTCTTGTCATATACGATGAGTCTAACGTTGTTGTCCGGGTCACGAGGGACGAAGTCGGTAGTTTACGACTTTAAATCTCATTTACAGTGATTAAAAAGTAACCATAACCACCACTAATTTCAAAATGCCACTAACTTAAATAATTACCAGATAGAACTCCATTGTCAGGCGATCTGTTTACCTTAGAATATCTTGAAAAATAAAAGTTGTGATGGAAGCAGAAATGAGCATTACACAAATCAATCAGGTAAAAATCACTAAATGTCAGTAAAACAGTCAAAGTCATATGTCTCAGAAAAAGTAATGAGCCATGTTTGAAAAAATTCTGAAATTAGTTCAGAAATTTTCTTCTGATTTAAAATTTTAATATGACATATGTCAGATTTCCTGATTGCATAGTGCTGGATATGCAATGAATAAAATCGGTTTAAAAGAATGTTCGGTATTTGTCTCTTACATTCGAGAAAACCTTATTATTCTGGGCAAAAAATAAAAATGAAAAGGCTTTATATCATAACATTCGGCTCAGTCTAAAAAATCATATTGCTGAATATACATACACTACGTTTTGTATTCACATGATTCGAGTGTGCTACAGCAGATTGAATGGTTGATTGAATATAGAATTTAGGCCAGAAGCCAAGCACTGGGACCAATGAGGTCATTCAGCGCTGAAACGGAAATTGACAGTAAAAGTTTGAAACGTGTAACGGGAGGAAAACCTCGCAGTTGCGCTACGAATCAGTTGTTAGCTGCAGCCCTTTCGTTCCTTTTACTGTACCTCCTCTCATATTCTCCTTCCTCCATGTTACTCTTCACCCTCTCCCAACAAATGATTCATAGTGCAGCTGCGAGGTTTTCCTCCTGTTACACCTTTCAAACTTTTACTCTCGGTTTCCGTTTCTGCCCCGAATGACCTAATAGGTCCCAGTGCCTGGCCTTTGGCCTAAATTCGATATTCAATTCAATCAATACTTCTGTAAGAACAGTGTGTTGCGTTCGAACTTTGCTGCAGTCAGTTGCATCACGGCGTTGAATCGTATACCAAAACTCCTCCTCGTTCGTAATTTCACCTTCGATGCCGAGTAAATTCACGGCACGAAATATGCCTTCAGCTTCGGAGTAAAGAGAAACCATCAAAGCGTATGAACGACGGCCCTCCCTGCCAGAGGAGACGCGGAAACCAGATTGTCGACCCTAGTCCTAGTGATATATACAGCGTCCCGGCTCCATTTCAAAATGACTGACTGGCGGTGCCGATCAGACGTCGCTACTTTATTCGTGGTGAGAGTGAGTACGAGGAGGAAGGAATAGTTTCTTTCAAGTAGCGCACTGTAGTGTATGAACGCATGCGTTACTTTTCAAGGTCAGACGCGAGTGAGGATTAACGTCTACACGAATGAAAATATGAGAAAAATTTACTTGATTTCAAATGGTAAGAAAAATATGTAAAATCCTTCATGATCTCTCGCTCCCTCTATGCACACATACATATATGCTGTATGTGTGTATGTATGTATGTATGTATGTATGTATGTATGTATGTATATCTGTCTAGCTATCTATCTATATATATGTATATGTATGTATGTATATAAAGATGCCCCATCAAAATAATGCAAAACAACCAAAAGGCGGTATATTTCAAGCAAATGTGCCGTTCCTGTCTTGACGAATGTGGGTAGGTTCATATTGGGGTTCATTTATTTCCTTTCCTTTTTACTGGTATTATTCCACATCTCATTGCACACTATTATTGCAGTTATGGAAATGTCGTATTCTGTTTTTATGCTTTCGCTTTTCTGAATGCGTGTGCGCATGTGTTTGGACGTAAGATTTCAATTGTGTTAGCTCTGGTGCGTAATCTGCTTAAGTGCTTGTAATTGGTGTCAACGTGAGCTTATGATTATGGTTTTTGGGAAACGGATAAAACGTTCATTGACAAATAGTATTTTCTTAATAAGGATTGTGTTGCAATGAAAACAGCTGGAACATTCTGGACCTCAAGTAAGGCGTAACAAAACCCAACAAAGAAATTCATTCAAATGTAAATCATGAATCGTCCGAGAAGATGCATCGACAGCTTTGCTCTACGGGATTAAAAAAAACAATAATGATTTTTTACTTCCGATCATGCAGCTTTCAGTTCAAGCTCGTTATCTGAGCGTTGGCCAAAAAAAGTATATAATTCTGTACCAAATTTTCGTTGATCAAACGGAACACGTAAATAAAAGTGTAGATTTTACTGTTATTTTTGCTGTGTGTACGTATTGGTTATTGTGTATATGCATGCACAAATATTTACATACGTCCATGCATGGTTTTAGGAGTCTATGAGCATTAGGACAAAAATGAAAAATGTTATGAAGCTGATTTTCTTTTAAATAGTTCAGGACTATCTCGTCTTAGATAGCATGTTAAAAGTCTTAGAAAATCGCTCGGGAGTTGAAGTCGGTGATCAACAACAAAAAATTGGCCAGAGATCTGAAATGGCTACAGAAGCCAAGATATGAAGGGATTATTGACCGAAGACTCGTTTATGGAAGTGTAATTTAGAGGTTGAGTGCTTTTGAAATAAATCATTGGTCGAACTATTAGGTTACAGGAAAGGTTGGTCTAGAGGATTTTCAGGTGGGTTTGGTCATGTTCAAGAAACGGATAATAAGTTGAAGGCAAGCGGTAATAATTCTAAACTTTTGCTAAAAAGACAAGGTGACGGGGGACTTAGCGTACAGATTGAGTTGGGAGATGGAAGGGTCTAAGTACTTAAAGAGGTGCTAGAGTGCATATATTGCCGGTAGGCTGCTGATAAACCTTATGTGTGGGTGACTTAACAGATTCGAATTTTTTTGTCAAACGGAAGGTTTGACAAGAAAGTGAGGGTATGTAGGGATAATTTGGTTTGATCAAATGATATGAACCGTGACTTGATGGAAATAAAAGCCGTTTTTTTTCTGGTTTGATCAAACCGGAACTTTGTGGTTAATTTGAACATGTCTGGCTAGTTTGTGAACCTGGTTAGTTGCCACCTCAACCGTCACCGCGTTCTGATCGTTTGCCACAAGTTCCAGACGATGGCACACTCGCAGGGGGAGAAGTTATTTTGGATGGAGATCACTGAACTAAATAGGGAGCATCCATATCTGTGGAATGCTCGGAATAAGGGGAGCTGCATACGATAATCTTTTGGAAAAACTCGGAGAGGGAAGCCACAGCTAGGCCTATGCAAGATTCAATGACGAAGAAAATCAGCTCAGTGCGAACGGCTTTTCGAAAGGAACTCAAAAAGGTGATGATGCCATGAGAAATCTGGTGCTGGCACAGATGATGTGTGTGTTCCCACTTTATGGTACTACGATCTACCTAAGTTCACCAGAAATCAAGAAATGGCCACACCATCAGAAACTAAGGTGAACAGAATGTCCGTACTAGGTCTAGGCATATATTCATTGTAGGTAATTTGCATGAAAATAAAAATGATATATTGCTGTGGTTCAATATAAATTGCAGACTTTAGGATAAGAATTTACATTGTCCACAGTTCCCTCTCTCACTGCCTCTTATCGAGCAAAAAATTTGAAATCTCTGAGTTTCCGTTTCTTGTTTTGCCGTCCCCGCCACCCCTTTCTCTCTCTCTCTCTCTCTCTCTCTCTCTCTCTCTCTCTCTCTCTCTCTCTCTTTATCGAGACGGGGAGGTCGTTGTCCTTTGACTCTTGCAGAAATAGTGACAAAGAGCTTTTTATTCTCTGCATCTAGGACAAGTATGTAGGAGTTTAATTCTACAGAAGAACGTCAAAGTTAATCTGGCCATTTTTATTCCGATAACCTGTATGCAAGAAACGCTATCAGATATGTAACAAAACGAAGGTGTGTGAAATCAAAAAGGGTAACGCAACGTAAAAGGAACTAAAGTTACGGCTTTTCCGGTTATTTGAATAACGGAAATCTATGACCGTCTGGGGATGTGAAAGTGCATCATTTTTCGCTACCTCCCCTCACACTTGCACTAGTAGCATATTTCTAGTCTTATCACTTCCTGGCATATATTTTCATGCATCTCGCACTGAAAATGCTGGAAGGTAATTTTAGCAGCGTCCCTTCGGCCGGTAGCTGCACCCACTTCTTAGGCTGTTACTCCACCTCCATTTCTGCTTCCTTTTATCCTTTTTTTTTTTTTTTTTTCCTTTGATCTTGCTGTCTAACCTCTCTGTAAGTTCATAGTTCATTAATATTCCTGATCTCTTTTATCATTTTGTCAAAACACCCCCGCTTCCTCTTTTCCCCCTCTTAAGCGCTGAATGGCCGAAAGTGATCCAGTGCTTGGCTATTTCTGCCTTAACGCCGTAGGGGGGTTAGCACCGTCAGTGTACTTCGTGCGGTGCACTGTAGGTATTACTTACGGTTCTTTGCAGCGTCCCTTCGGCCCCTAGCTGCATCCCCTTTCGTCCCTTTTACTGTACCTCCATTCATATTCTCTTTCTTCCATCTTACTTTCCACCCTCTCCCAAAAATTGATTCATTGTGCAGCTGCGAGGTTTTCCTCCTGTTACACCTTTCAAACCTTTTGCTGTCAGTTTCCGTCTCAGCGCTGAATGACCTCATAGGTCCCAGCGCTTGGCCTTTGCCCTAAATTCTATATTCAATTCAATTCAGTTTCTGCCTTAACCTCGTGATTTCATACAGTAGTTTCCCAAACATACTTTGAAATACTACGAAGCAATTTTACGCTGCAGCCAGTTTGGACATGATTCTGTCACAGTTGACGAATGTCTGAATGATATTTGTACTCTTGCAGTCTGCTAGTCTTGGGTCATGTATGTATGTGTGTATAAACACATTATATGTATATATATATATATATATATATATATATATATATATATATATAATATATATATTGTATTATTTGTGTAAAATGCATACGCCCATACGTATACATATATGTATATATACATTATTGTTTAGTGAGTATTTATCTGTTTATTTATCCATATAGGCTATGTATACATATATATATATATATGTATGTATATATATATATATATATATATATATATATATATATATATATATATAGATGGATAGATAGATAGATAGATAGATAGACAGATATTGTGCGCTGAATTCTAGCAGATAAAATAGATCGTGAATATATGTTACCAGATGAAATAAATCGTGAATATATGTTTGTGTTTTGACTAGGGGAAAAATACGTTATTCACGAATACCTAGCCTAGTATTCCATGTTATTCCGAAGGCTTTCTCTCTTTTTAGTTTTTAATGGTGACCAAAATGTTCTAGCTAAAATTAAACTGGTAAATTTACTCGGTTCTTTATGAACTCGGCCAGGTCTCTGGTCAGTGCATTTTTTGCATTCGTCTAAAGGCTTTATATAAAAAGAGGTGTAAATGAAAAGTCTGATTCCTAAAAGCTTGATAGTCGAATTCAGTGCAGCATGAGCGGAGACACATCTCTTCCTTTCATATTCTCTTTCTTCCATCTTACTTTCCTTAACCCACTCCTAACAATTGATTCATAGTCCAGCTGCGAGGTTTACCTCCTGTTACACCTTTCAAAACTTTTAACTGTCAGTTTCCGTTTCAGCACTGAATAACCTCTTAGGTCCCAGTGCTTGGCCTTTGTCATAGATCCCATATGCGATTCAATTCAATCTTTTCTTGCCCAACCAAGAGCGCGCGCGCGCACGCAAACTGACTGTTTTGAAAGAGCCATGCTCGACAAGCTGCATTAAGAGATTTCGTGAGGAGCAGTTTCATTTAACGAGGTCTGGACCTTTACTGGCGAAATATCGTAATTTTTTTTATGCTAAAAGCAGTTATGAAAACATATCCACGAAATGCAGCGAAAAATTCAACTTTTATGTTTTTCGAATAATGAAAGCATTAGCCTGAAACAGCGTGACATGGATATTTTTATTCACTAATGAAGAGGGGTAATGTGCAAAGGGGAATATGACCCATATTTGAATACTTTTTTTTTTAATATTAGACAATACCAGAAATATTTCTATGAAAAGCAAAATATTAGAGAACAGCAGAAATATTTATATGAAAAGCAAGGATATAAAAATATAAGAAACATTTCTTTTTTGTCATTTCTTGCTTGCATACCTCAGAATATTTAATGTCATTTTTACTTCTCTCATGCATCGTGGCTGTGTTTTCTCAAGGCGATTATCCTTTTCATCTTTGAATAAATAAATAAAACAAAAAAGACCGAAGCATTGTGGTCTTTTCATACGAGGCTCCCCACCCTTAATCACTTTCCTTCTAGGAAAGCATTACCCAAGGGGCTCAGGGGAATGTATAAGGATTTAGGATTTACGGAGATTCTCCTCAGTATCCTGCAGCGCGCAAATATCGCTTTGTTTATGAATCCAATTTGGGGCTTGGACAGTCTCGTGTAAAAGGTCAGCAGTAAAGAGGATGGCTTCCTTCATCCTCCGCTGGTGTAGCTGTTCGTTTTTCGTTGGAAGGTCTAGTCTAGAACAAACAAGTGGAAAAATGCGCCGAAGAATCGAGTTTTCTGCCCGTCGTATGATCGAGGCCACCGAAAATAGATCTATCTTTCGACGGTCTCGGTATAATGCTGTATGAGCCGCGGCCCATGAATCTTTAACCACGGGCCGGTGGTGGCATGTCCTATATCGTTGCCAGAAGCACGATTATGGCTAACTTTAACCTTAAATAAAATCAAAACTACCGAGGCTAGAGGGCTGCAATTTGGTATGTTTGATGATTGGAGGGTGGATGATCAACATACCAATTTGCAACCCTCTAGCCTCAGTAGTATTTAAGATCTGAGGACGGACAGAATAAAGTGCGGACGGAGAGACAAAGCCGGCACAATAGTTTTTTTTTTTTACAGAAAACTAAAAGATCAGTCAATCTGCAGCAGTATGAAGCCACATTTCCTCTCTTAAATGACCCTTTACCTATAATCTCAATTGTGGCAGTCAATCATTTTAATATCAATTAGCCGATGGCATCACACAGCTTTCATCCTAGAGATTATCTTTAGCCTTATCCAAGCGAATATGAATTCTAAAAAAAGAACTAAAATATCAGTTAAGCGTAAAATATTTTGAATATAAAGAAGATTTGTAATTATAAGTCAAGGGCAAAATATTTGGAATATACTTCCGGTTCGTGGGATAATTATGATAAAAAAAATATTTCGAAAGTTTTTTGTATTGATGACTCTATTACTAGTATCAGTGTTTCAACTGCATTCAAGGCGATGTCCTTAACTTTGTCCTTTCGGGCTAATTCGAGAAAAACCTGTTTGTGCATCCTTTCATTAGGATGCTCTTCTTACATACAGGC
>NC_089791.1:35707382-35739882 GCF_040412425.1 Macrobrachium rosenbergii
TGTGTGTGAGAGAGAGAGGGAGAGTAGATCCATAAAATTTTTCTAATATCCTTCATCTCTGACACTCACATCGTTCGTATGGATTCCGTTTTCGCCGTGAGATATTTAAGGAATGCTTTGAATTTTCATCAAGGACTGATGGATCTATCTGACAACTGTGAAATTGAAAGGGGAAGACGAGAGAAGAGGAGGTGGAAGTTGAGGGAGCGAGAAAGGGATAACGTTTCATTGGAAAAAATTGCAAGTTAAGCAATGCTCTACCATACGCTAACAAAAAATGACGTATTTATGATTACCATTTTCGTGAGATATTTATTTGATTACGTTTCTACTTGGGAACTTCTGTTGTACAGAATGATACCGAGAAAACTATCATTAAGCAGAGGCTTAAATTAACACGAAATTTAAGGCAGTTGAAGGTTTACGGTAGAATTTGAAAATTGAAGGCGTGATCATGTTAAGGGTTCAAGGTGCCCTCATTACTTCCGTTAGAGTTATTATCGTTATTATTAATGTAGTAAAAACTCTTCTATGAAATCAATGTTATTGATTTGTGATGGCAGTATCTGTTGCATCATTATCATGTGCAATCTCCTGTGTTTTCCTTTTGTTTTGCTGGTGGACTCCCAGTAGGGCGGTAGTGCCGTCAGTGCACCTCACGTGGTGTACTGTAGGCATTACTTAAGGGTCTCTGCAGCGTCACTTCGGCCCCTAGCTGCAGCTTCTTTCATTTTATTTACTGTACCTCCGTTCATATTCTCTTTCTTCCATCTGCCTTTCCACCCTCTCTAACAATTTTTCCATAGTGCAACTGCGAGTTTTCCTCCCGTTACACCTTTCAAACCTTCTCACTGTCAGCTTCCCTTTCAGCGCTGAATGACCTCATAGGTCCCAGAGCTTGGCCTCTGACCTAAATTCTATATTCCATTCTATTCTGCTTTGCTGGTAGACTAGGCAGTATCTGTTAAAACGCTTATTTAAAGAAACTCTCTTGATGAAATACTTGAGATATCGCCCCTCTTCTGTTATTAACCTTAATGATACTGGCCTGTGCTTGAGCTTATGCCATCGTCGGCCCTTAACCATGATGTAGAAAGGTACGCAAATGACCAAGAGGCCCCGTGTGGGCCTCCAAACTTTGTCAAAATAACAGGATTCTGTCTATGTATATTCTGCTAACAGGGCCCTGGTTGGAGTAAGGACTTTCATGCTGAACAGTAATTGGCTTTAGGGTCGGTAAGCCTCCATTTTACTCTGAGTATCATCGTTCTACGTATTTTTTTTGTATCTTTTATTTAAAATGTTCAATGTACAATATACATAGTCCCGAGTTGCAATATTACATGAAATTTCCTTTAACAATGTTCCTCAGTACCTCATTTAAACCCATCTTAAAATTGTTTTTTCTTTATTATTTTTATTTTACAAATGTTCATCATACAACCTTTACCTTATACTTAAAAACAATTTTCCTTAATCTGTAACCATACACAATACTTAGTCATCAACATTCAAAATGTTTTTGTAACATACACCTTAGGATATTGGTGGTGTATCAGGTATGCGTTTGGGTTTTGGGGGACTGATTATACCGATACAGGTATTAGTGGGCAGCGCTCTGTGACGGTTGGTTTGGAATGGAGGAGGAGGACTGGAAATTCAAACTGGCGCTTGGTGCCAAAGTTTGTGCCGGAGTATTCTCTCAGTTCTGTCTTCCTTTACCGCATTCAACGCCGGCTTCATGCCCCATTAAGCGAAGGCTTCAAGGATGTTACGGCGGATCGTTGCAGAACCGATGATTTTTGTGGTTTCTAAGTCCATCCGCTGAAGGAGTTTTTCGTGCAGTTGATCGAGGCTGCGGCCTACCCCACCGCCAAATCAAAGTCCTTCAAAAGAAGGCATCGTGCTTACCCCATATAAAAATGGGGGAAAAAAGCACGTTAAAACGAAGAAGAAGAAGATTGGAGTAACTAGAGACTGCGCTCTGCTGATGTTGACAGGACACAGGCGTTTGGAAAGACGCTCAATGGTAATGCTCACATAATTTTTTACGGCCTCCATCAACAGGCCATTCGCATAGGTATAATGCAATACCCCTCTTGATTTCGTCTGAAGGAGTTGGGGTTTGGGAGAGCGGGGGGCGGGGGAAGGTTTTTCATGAGCTGTTCACTTTTTTTTTTTTTTTTTTTAGGTTTTATTAATAGATGACCAAAATAATGGTATCCTCTAAGTGGGTGGTAGTCAGTGAATAATATAATTCTACACAAAACCTAATTTTATACGTATATTTTTCTTGCCCTGTAAGAGGTTTTTACGGTCCTTTTATTTTTGCTGTCACTGTTTTCCGTCCTGAAACTCACCCCAAAAAAAAAATGAAAATAATTGTTTATAAAAATTTAATTGTATTAGTTAACATAACTGCATATATAATCTCAAAATAAGTGTTGCCATCTACTGTCCACATACTTTTTGGTTCATGTACGGAGACTGCCAGTTATTTGTGGTAAGGGACATTTCTATTATTTCCGTTCTTCCAGTTATGACTCATCCCTGTTAAAGGAAATTTAATGCCTGCGTAATTCTTGTCATCATGAAGCTATCTGAGAGAGAATCTTAATTGAAAATCTCCGGCTAGAAACCAATTACCCCCTCCATCACAAGTAATGGCGCTATAAGTTTCAGCAACGGTTTTCATTAATGTAAAGTTTCTTCATCAGAATGCAGCGCAGAATCATAGGCATGGTCTCACGTTAAAGAAGAAATGGAAGTTTTTTTTTTTGTTAGTTTTAAACTGAATGTCACAGAGAAATCTTAAAAGAGGTTATCGACAGGGAGAATATTTTATCACATTTCATCATAAAATTTTTCTTTGCGTTAAAACTTTATTTTATTTTACTGAGATACGTTCATTTACTCTATTGTTCTAAAGAGTTCACAATAATATAATTGATAAGGGCTCAAGTAGAGACTTTAACAATTATATTGTTGTGGATAGAGAGTTTTTCTCCCAACTAAATTTACTGTATTTTTTTAATGCAGTCTAATTCTGGATTCCTTTTTTTGCACCGCCATCGACTTCAAGATCCTACTTTTGTTATGCAGCATCTCTCGTACTTGAAATGTTTTTCGATTTGACTATTTTTGAAAATATTGAAATCAAAGAATCTTGCTTATTTTTTAAAAGATTGAAATCAAAGAATCTTGCTTATTTTTGAAAAGGTTGAAATCAAAGAATCTTACTTATTTTTTAAGAGGCTGAAATCAAAGAATCTTGCTTATTTTTGAAACGATTGAAATCAAAGAATCCTGCTTATTTTTGAAAAGGTTGAAATCAAAGAACCTTGCTTATTTTTTAAAAGATTGAAATCAAAGAGCCTTGCTTATTTTTGAAAAGATTGAAAGCAAAGAATCTTGCTTATTTTTTAAAAAATTAAACTCAAAGAACCATGCTTATTTTTTTAAAGATTAAAATCAAATAATCTTGCTTATTTTTTAAAAGATTGAACTCAAAGAACCATACTTATTTTTTAAAAGATTGCAATCAAAGAATCTTACTTATTTTTGAAAAGATTGAAATCAAAGAATCTTGCTTATTTTTGAAAAGACTGAAATCAAAGAGCCTTGCTTATTTTTTAAAAGATTGAAATTAAAGAATCTTGCTTATCTATGAAAAAACTGAACTCAAAGAACCTTGCTGATTTTTGAAAAGATTGAACTCAAAGAACCTTGCTGATTTTTGAAAAGCTTAAAATAAAAAAACCTTGCTATTTTTTGAAAAGATTGAAATCAAAGAATCTTGCTTATTTAAAAAAAATTTGAAATCAAAGAACCTTACTTATTTCTGAAAACACTGAAATCAAAGATCCTTAATTATTTTTGAAAGGCTTGAAATCAAAGAACCTTACTTATTTCTGAAAACATTGAAATCAAAGAGCCTTAATTATTTTTGAAAAGACTGAATTCAAAGAGCCTAAATTATTTGTGAAAAGATCGAATTCAAAGCACCTTACTTACTTCTGAAAACATTGAAATCAAAGAACCTTGTTTGATCTGTGACTCCGTCCTTACCTCGTCTCTTTCATTTCACCTCATAACTGCTGGAGATTCCACCTAAGGAAATTCTATTATTTTTTTTACCAATTCATATCTCGGGAGTTTTAAGAAAAAAATAACCCTTTTAGGATTGGTGAATTTCAGCTTGTCGCTTTGAGCCCCCCGACCCCCCTCTCTTTATAGTTTTTTGTAAAAGGAAACTATTGAGATGGCTATTTGCCTGGCCGTCCGCACTTTTTCTGTCCACCCTCAGATCTTAAAAACTACTGAGGCTAGAGGGCTGTGAATTGGTGTGTTGATCATCCGCCCTCCAATCATCAAACATACCAAATTTCAACCCTCTAGCCTCACTAGTTTTTATTTTATTTAAGGTTAAAGTTAACCATGATCGTGCGCCTGGGAACGATATCAGTTTTCGAGAGGTAAATCTTTGATTATTACGATTTCAAAAATGAGAGGTAAAACATTGATTATTGCTGTTTCACCCATTCAGTATGTAAACATGAAGTTATTTCATTTTAAACAGTTTATAAGTTTAAACATACTGAGAAGTACTCAGAGTGAAATCGAAATCGTCCACAATGATCAGAGAGTAGTGCAAAAATTCACTTCAGATGTTTACCTTCAACACACACACATTGAGATTATCGACAGATGACTATGGGAAAAGAGAGAGAGAGAGAGAGAGAGAGAGAGAATATTTATTGCAAAGAACGTTTAAACTTGAATTGTGAAATTAATTTATAGTGTAAAAGTAAATTTATATATTTCATCGAAGTGATTACATCTGTGGGTAATCATTTTAATGAAATGATCACCCGAGCACGTACGCCAGATGGGGATTCCAATTTCGACCCAATGCAAACGCAGCCAGAATTACCGCACCGATGAATGTACCCAGCTTACCCCAGTGACTTTGGCAGGCGGGTCTCTTTGACGCGGAGACTCTGAAAACATACCTTTTGCCATCGGGGCGGATTTGGTTAATCTGCATTTCCACATCTGCTCATTAATTCTGCTGAGGAGACTTGCAGTGTGCTCAGGAGAAAATTGGAGATCTTGATCATTTTGAGCTTTAAAAGATAAAGAGAAAAGGTTTTGCATTTGGAGGTTAATGTGATAAGTTACGTTTTGGTTTGAGGCGGGGTTTTCAGGGCTAATGATCATTAATAATGCAGAATAATTAGTTAGAGAGAATCCCGTTGAAAAAGTTCATTGGTTGACGCAATATCTTTCTCAAACGTCAATTATTCAACTCATTGATTTAACCTCTCCTCTACAGCAATCTCATATCCAGCTACTGAAAAAAAAAGATACAAAATGAGGACCAAATAACGCAACCATGCCACGGATCCCCCTTGGCCCCATTGCCTGGGCTTCTACCCCAAATATCATACGTCCATCCATCCTAACTCTTATGTGAGCATTCTCTCAAGTTTTAAATTGTCATCCACTTCATACATTTTTGATCCCCGGAAAGGGATTTATTTCAAGTCATTCGTTTCGTAAATCAATTTTTTCAAGATGAAGAATTTTCCTTTCAGACTCCACAGCTTCTTATAAAATGGTTTTACATAAAATACAGCAGGTTCATTATTGCTTCAACTGAGCGGCAAACCTTGGTGCAAGAAGTTTTTCGCAGAGACTCTTGACATTCTGGCGCTTTTTAACCAATAATAGTTATCAGAGGTTTCTTGCACTTCTCGACTTGATACATACTCTGAAATGGAAAGGCATTGAGAGCGGAACATACCGCCTGAACTGCTGGAAACATTACACGAGTAAAAGTGAAACATTGCAAGTAACACAAGTAAGAATGGAAAGGCATCAAGAGCGGGACGTTGAGACTGCTCTAAGTAACAAGTAAGTAAAACATTGCTGAAAACACAAGTTGAAAGTGAAAACTTGCTGCCTAAGTAACACAAGTAAGAAAGGAAAAACATTGCATCAAGACAAGCGAAAGTTGAAAAAATCGCTGCTCTAAGTAACACAAGTAAGAAAGTGAAAACTTGCTGCTCTAAGTAACACAAGTAAGAATGTGAAAACTTGCTGCTCTAAGTAACACAAGTAAGAAAGTGAAAACATTGCTGCTCCTAACTAACACAAGTAAGAAAGTGAAAAAAAAATCGCTGCTCTAAGTAACACAAGTAAGAAAGTGGAAAATCCGCCGCTCTAAGTAACACAAGAATGTGAAACATTAAGTACAAGTAAGAAAAAGTGAAACATTGCCCTAACTAACACAAGTAAGAAAGTGAAAAAAAAATCGCTGCTCTAAGTAACACAAGTAAGAAAGTGAAAACATTGCTGCCCTAAGTAACGCAAGTAAGAAAATGACAACATTGTTGCTCTAAGCAATACAAGTAAAAAAGTGAAAACGCTGCCCTGCGCTCCTCTGTCATATTTCAGCGAATTATTTTTTAAAGTGAGGTCGATGGTCAGTGCCGCTAAATATTAGAGACGGATAGGAGCACATCCAAACTCGGCTGAACATTTTCCATATCGTTTTACACTTCTCTGTATTAGAAGGTCTTGCACTTCTAAGTGAGGCCGACGGCAGCGTCAATTAATGCTCTTCAAGTGACCTCAGGGTTTGGAGTGTGCTGTGAAATCAATCCAACACCTTCCCACTCCCTTACCCCAACACATACCAGGTAGGGGGTTAGTGCCGTCAGTACACCTCACAGGGTGCGTTGTAGGCATTACTAAAGGCCCTTTGCAGCGTCCCTTCGGCCCCTAGCTGCAACCCCTCTCATTCCTTTTACTGTACCACCATTCATATTATCTTTTTTTCCATTTTGCTATCCACCTTTCCTAACAATTATTTCATAGTGCAACTGCGCGGTTTTCCTCCTGTTACACCTTTCAAATCTCCATTACTCTCAATTTTCGCTTCAGCGCTGAATGACCTCATAGGTCCCAGCCCTTGGCCTTTGGCCTAAATCTTACATTCCTATCCTGTCCTATTCCAGCATAAAATTACTGAGGCAAGAAATAGTCACTGAATCCATTTAAATAAGAATAAGCGGCCGGAATTAGGATAAATGTAGATACATTTCAGGAATCTTACCGTCACAAGAATTTTTCCTTGAACAGAAAGTTGAAATAACATTTTCTTTGTTTGCGTGAAAAGGAGTCATCGAAAACGGGAACAACTCTCCCGTATACCCCCTGCCCCGGCCTCCCCCAACCCATACTCTCTGTCTGGGTGCTAAAATATCTTAGTTTAACATGGCTGGTTAACCTCTCCTAGGGCTGGCCCGATACATAAAGAACCTATTCCTGCAAAGTAGCTGGAACCACATTATGACGATGAATCTCAGAATCTGTCCAGGCTGCTCATAATGGCGCACAGTTTATGTTTTCCCAAAAATGTTAATTGGTGAGTGATGGCTCGCCTTTTGTGGCGCCCGTCAGTGCCAGCGGTCAAAATGACAGCCCGCGATGAGTTTGCCTTTGTAATTCCGGCATGATTTTTAGCCCTGTCAAAAGAGAATTCCCCGAAATGAAAAAGGGACACCTCAGCTTTAATCATACTCTTTTGTGATGGAAAAATCTTTGTATTGAAAATACGCAGCGTTATATGCTCGGGAAAAATAAATTTGTATCGTCGTTATCAATGAAGACTAAATCAGAAATACGCATCTTTACCGGCGGCATTCATTCGCTTCTGTTATTAATTACAGATGCAGTTAGTATGCTTCACAAAGAAAGGATGAAGTGAAGGCGTACTGAAGGCTTCATTTAGAATATTAACCTATTAAAAAAGTTTTTTTCTAAATATTTTTTTAATGCTTTGATGTGCCTGTACTCGTAGAGTTAATAAGAGGAAATAGATCAGCGTATATTATAGTGTGCACAGAATGGGTCGTAATATATATATACATATATATACATATATATATGTATATAATATACATATGCATATATATACATATGTATGTGTGTATATATAAATGTGTGTGTGTTTCGTTAGGCATTTCCAGATATAATTTCAAGAATTGATGAATAGTTTGCTGCAAATGAACCATACCTATTATATGATTATAAATTGATTATTCGCAACTGTGCAAACTATATACCATATCTTATATTTTCTTAATTGATAGCATGGTTTTAACAACGGAGCAATCATAAAACTATTGTGTTAAGAATTAACCCAGAAGCATTCTTCTTATTCGGTATGAAACGGATGATCGCCAGGTATTTAGAGTCCCGAGTGACTGATCGTATCCACCCTATGCACCCAGGATTGGTCATTCGAATGAGATGTTCTTCCTTGAGTCACGAGTTGGTGGGGAAGTTTGGTAAAGCTCTCTGGTAATGCAAGACGCTCCTTAGGTACTGTGCCAGCAGTTGGGCTCTTTTCCTTTGGAAGATGGAAGTTTATATCTAATACGCGCTTGATCTTTTTGATTATCATTGTAAATGATCAAGACCATAAAAGCCTCCGACGCCACGTGACTCATGTCTGTCATGCGCTCTGCATCCCACAACTTATCCCCAGCTTCCCGTCTTAAAGTTTTATCCAAGTAGTTCTTTGTTGGGTGAGCGGGTTCCGTTCGCAGCTACCACTCTGTCGGCCGCGAGTTCGAATCTCCGACCGGCCAGTGAAGAGTAAGAGGAATTTATTTCTGGTGATAGAAATTCATTTCTCGCTATAATGTGGTTCGGATTCCACAATAAGCTGTAGGTCCCGTTGCTTGGTAACCAATTGGTTCTTAGCCACGTAAAATAAATCTAATCCTTCGGGCCAGCCCTAGGAGAGCTGTTAATCAGCTCAGTGGTCTGGTTAAACTTAGATATACTTTTTTTTTTTATCCAAGTAGGTCTGGGTCTCCCACTTCTGGTGCCCACAAAAGCCCATTTCACATTAACACGTCCTATTCTTCCGTTGGTGTTGGATTTTTATTAGAAATAATAATCAGGTATGCCACTGGCAGAAAAGTAACAGATTTTCTTTAAAGAAAAAAAATTGTTCACGAAAATGAAGGAAAGGACCCTCCGGTGTCAGATACGCGTATGCAAAAGTATATCATAAAATTTTTCTCTGACAAATTATTCCTGGGAAGAGAGAGAAAGTCCATTTAGTTGAAATATTCACATGATAAAGAGTTAAAGAGAGAGAGAGGAGTCAGTTTACCTTGACGTCCATTCTCTTGCAACTTCTTCCTGCTTATGAGCGTTGAACGTCAGTGATCATTGAGATATGTTAGCTTTATGGAGTGTATGGGGAAACAGATGTCTATAAAAGTGAGATTGACAAAGTCATTGCATCACAAATCAAATCCATAACAATAATTCACTATGAAATGAAAATGAGCATATCAGACTGCACGTATGGTGCAAAAATAACATTGTTTTAAGCTTAAAATGTTGCATACCTTATAGAATTGCTTATTTTCTTTAATAAATGATGATTCCTCAATGATTATGCGATATATCAGCAATTCCATCATTTATTTCTCATCTTTCAATATGGGATGGATACCCCACCAGCCACTCTTGTGATTCCTGAGCATCCACAGACTCTTTGTGCTTTTATCAGCATCCACAGATTCTTTGTGGTTTTTTAGCATCCACAGATTCTTTTGTGCTTTCATCAACGTCCACAGATTCTTTTATGGTTTTTTAGCATCCACAGATTCTTTGTGCTTCTATCAACGTCCATAGATTCTTTGTGGTTTTTAGCATCCACAGATTCTTTGTGCTTTTTTTAACACCACAGATTCTTTGTGGTTTTAGCATCCACAGATTCTTTGTGTTTTTAGCAACGTCCACAGATTCTTGTGGTTTTTTTTTAGCATCCACAGATTCTTGGTTTTTTGTCAACGTCCACAGATTCTTTGTGCTTTTATCAGCATCCACAGATTCTTTGTGGTTTTTTTAGTATCCACAGATTCTTTGTGGGTTTTTTAGCATCCACAGATTCTTTGTGGTTTTTTTAGCATCCACAGATTCTTTGTGCTTCTATCAACGTCCACAGATTCTTTGTGGTTTTTTTAGCATCCACAGATTCTTTGTGCTTCTATCAACGTCCACAGATTCTTTGTACTTCTATCAGCATCCACAGATTCTTTGTGGTTTTTTTAGCATCCACAGATTCTTTGTGGTGTTTTTAGCATCCACAGATTCTTTGTGCTTCTATCAACGTCCACAGATTCTTTGTGCTTTTATCAGCATCCACAGATTCTTTGTGGTTTTTTTAGCATCCACAGATTCTTTGTGCTTCTATCAATGTCCACAGATTCGTTGTACTTCTATCAGCATCCACAGATTCTTTGTGGATTTTTTAGCATCCACAGATTCTTTGTGCTTCTATCAACGTCCACAGATTCTTTGTGGTTTTTTTAGCATCCACAGATTCTTTGTGCTTCTATCAACGTCCACAGATTCTTTGTGCTTTTATCAGCATCCACAGATTCTTTGTGGTTTTTTTAGCATCCACAGATTCTTTGTGGTTTTTTTAGCATCCACAGATTCTTTGTGCTTCTATCAACGTCCACAGATTCTTTGTGGTTTTTTTAGCATCCACAGATTCTTTGTGGTTTTTTTAGCATCCACAGATTCTTTGTGCTTTTATCATCGTCCAGATTCTTTGTGCTTTTATCAGCATCCACAGATTCTTTTGTGGTTTTAGCATCCACAGACTTTTGTGCATCTATCAACGTCCACAGATTCTTTGTGCTTTTATCAGCATCCACAGATTCTTTGTGGTTTTTTTAGCATCCACAGATTCTCTGGGCTTCTATCAACGTCCACAGATTCTTTGTGGTTTTTTTAGCATCCACAGATTCTTTGTTGTTTTTTTAGCATCCACAGATTCTTTGTGCTTCTATCAACGTCCACAGATTCTTTGTGCTTTTATCAGCATCCACAGATCCTTTGTGGTTTCTTTAGCATCCACAGATTCTTTGTGGTTTTTTTAGCATCCACAGATTCTTTGTGGTTTTTTAGCATCCACAGATTCTTTGTGGTTTTTTTAGCATCCACAGATTCTTTGTGGTTTTTTTAGCATCCACAGATTCTTTGTGGTTTTTTTAGCATCCACAGATTCTTTGTGCTTCTATCAACGTCCACAGATTCTTTGTGCTTTTATCAGCATCCACAGATTCTTTGTGGTTTTTTTAGCATCCACAGATTCTTTGTGCTTCTATCAACGTCCACAGATTTTTTGTGCTTTTATCAGCATCCACAGATTATTTGTGCTTTTATCAGCAAGCACAGATTCTTTTGCTTTCATCAAAATCCACAGATTCTTTGTGCTTTTATCAGCAAGCACAGATTCTTTTGCTTTCATCAAAATCCACAGATTCTTTGTGCTTTTATCAGCAAGCACAGATTCTTGAGGCTTCCCCAGCATGGGCAGATTCCTTCGGCTTTCTCAGCATGCGCAGAATCCCTCGACTTTCTCAGCATGCGCAGATTCCTTCGGCTTTCTCAGCATGCGCAGATTCCTTCGGCTTTCTCAGCATGCGCAGATTCCCTCGACTTTCTCAGCATGCGCAGATTCCTTCGGTTTTCAGCATGCAGATTCCTTCGGCTTTCCTCAGCATGCGCAGATTCCCTCGACTTTCTCAGCATGCGCAGATTCCTTCGGCTTTCTCAGCATGCGCAGATTCCCTCGACTTTCTCAGCATGCGCAGATTCCTTCGGCTTTCTCAGCATGCGCAAATTCTTGAGGCTTCACGTTCAGTCTGCTGAATCTAATATCTCGCGGATACACGAACGCAAAGAGCAATAGAAAGGAATGGTCTGCAATTCTCCCCCGGCTATCACTTGCTCAGTGGTCCGGTTCCTATCGCTGGGGAGAATGCTAATGGAAAACGCTCGGCCATTGATCTCGGCTTTCGTGTCCGGATGATTATTTAATGAAATACCTCCTGCAGTACTGAAGCGTCGAGTTTCAACAGAATGAAACTTTTTAAGAGAGAGAGGCGGGGGAGGGGGATTTGAGCCTGTAATTTTCCTAGTGCTTCGTTCATATGAACATATTGTAACTTTTTTTAATTCCTGGCTGCATCCCAACCAAAAGGAGTCAAAATCAAGTCAGGTTTACCTCCTTTTACTATACCTCCTTTCATATTCTCTCTGTTCCATCTTACTTCCCCCCCCCCTCTCCTAACAATTGATTCATAGTGCAACTGCTTTGAGGTTATCCTCCTGTTACACCTTTCAAACCTTTTACTGTCAATTTCTGTTGCAGCACTGAATAGCCTCGTGGGTCCCAGTGCTTGGCCTTTGGCCTAAATTCTATATTCAATTCAATTCAACCTACAGTTCCACCAAGTGCTCTCTTAAAATCTGATAACATAATTACATAACTTGATTGATCTCTTTTACAACTTCAAAAGTCATATTGAGGTAAGAGAAATGAATGAATGAAATTGATGATATATACAGTATAATCATAGACGAATCATTATATAGTAAAGAAAATAAGCGATGCCATTTTTGCCTCGTAAGTGTAAGTTCTTATGCTCGGTTTCGTCGTTTAATACTGCATTTTTATTACGCATTTGATGCACAGGTGATTGTGATGCAATGTCATTTTGTTAATCTCGCTTCCACAGACCATAAAAGTTACATATCTCAATGATCACTGACGTGGAGTTTTCAAAACTTATGAGAAGTTTTACCAAAACTGCAGGTACAGGAACGATTATATATATATATATATATATATATATATATATATATATATATATATATATATATATATATATATATATTTTTTTTTTTTTTTTTTTTTTTTTTTTTTTTTTTTTTTTAAGCTACTGGTAAAAGAGGAATTATCTCATGATTTTTCAAAAGAATGAGTGGATATGCCTTCTTATCTAGCAGTGAACTGTAGTTTATTTTTACGTGAGAGTAGGATACTGATAATTCCACAACTTTTCTCTTGATGGCTGCATGTTTTATCTCCCAGAATCCCTGAAGGTTTGGTAAAAGAGAAAGCGAAACATATTCAGCAAATAGGTCAATTATTTCATATTCTAAATATGAGAACTACATTTCTTTTGGAGCAAACACTTTCGAATGAATAAAAGGTTCACGAAAATAAAATAAAAAAAAAAATCCAAAGAAATAGCTAAGACCTATTTCTTCCCTGCGATTCCGTCGTGATTCAAAATTCAGATCTCAGAAATTTCCATGATGCAAAAACAAACTATTAACGGAATCCTTACTTTGCATAAAACTCTCTTTGCAAGTCTTTTATTGCTGTCAGGAATATTTTGTCTTTCAAAGTTCCATTTTAGAAACTAATTTATGAAAAGGGGAAATAAAACTGAATGAAAGAGGAGTCTTTGTTTCATAGAAATTCTCGAGGATGGAACGAAACGAGATTTGGCTGACATTATTTTTTTTTTTTAATTGATTAATATACTTATTTAGCCCGGTCTTTCGTAACATAACATTACCTGTAGCTAGCATTGTTCCTAAGCTTCACATAGGATTGCATTAATTACACGTGGTTGGTAGCCCACTTTCAATGATTCTTTCTTTGCTAGTACCCATTGAATCGAAGTCATTGTAACTGTATGATTTTTTTTATTTAAGTATATCCAAAATTTGACCCCTCGAAATATCTTAAGATATATATATAGATATATATATATGTGTGTGTGCGTGTGTGTGTGTTTTTGCTTATGACATTCGTGTATAAGATTCAGTAACAATAAACTCAATGTAATATAATTTTACTCTGCACTGCACAACGCAACGTTGTCACAATAGCGATTTTCCGTAAATTCGTTGCTTCTCTAATAAAACTGAATTGTTTTACCAAGATTGGTGTGAAATATACAAAGTAAAATAGTGAACGAGAAACAAGTAAATGAAAGAAAAAGAAACTCCTTACAAATATATCTAGTGTGTAGAATTGAGCAAATAATCGTTCATATACGTATCTCTCACATCTTACTGAATTTCTCATTGAGTGTCTAGAGCACAAGCAAATGCAGACACAGGCGGTATTCAAAGCAATTAAATTTGCAATTGGTGTTTCCGGATATTTGCGTCCTGTTGGAAATAGAATCCCTTGCCCGGCTGGACAATAGCGGCCAACTTTTGCAAAAAAAACTCAAGTTCGGTTGCAACGTCCAATCATGCATCGATTCCGTAGGAACAACGGGTCGTCTGTTCTCTCTCTCTCTCTCTCTTCTCTGTTGGTGATTGATGTGTCTCAAACTCCGCCTCTGTTGGTGATTGATGGTATCAACACAGACATATTATATGTTATATGTATATATATATATATAGTTATATATATATATATATATATATACATATATATATATATATGTATTTATATGTTTATATGTATATGCATGTATGTATGTATGTATGTATATGTATATATATATATGTATATATATAATACATACATATAGGCCTATATATATATATATAAATTTAAGGAAAGAGTAATATGGCACCCAAGTGAATACATTAAGAATTTGTATGTTCAGTTTAGGCTGTTATGTAGATTGTTTTGTGCAGTTTAAAAAGTTTAAATCTTTTAGTGCAAATATGAAAGTATTTTGGAAGATACGCGCTTCGAGCCGTTAGTGGAGATATATCTAAAGATTTCAGAGCAATTTTATTGGTATCAGAACGTTAATATTGTGGTGACGATTGCATTGCAGCTGACAGTACATGAATTATTCATAAGTATTGATATAAAACTGCTTACTACGAATAGGCGATATTCCCCCCCAAAATTTTTTACTTTCACACCAAAGTTAACGGTTAAAACTGTAATAAATATTAATTTATTTTTAATAAGTCTAAAACAAATTGCCTTTCACGAGCCTCCCAGAAATCGAAATGAAATATGACGAATATTTAAAAAAGGAGACTGCTCTCTCAACAATGATTGTTATTTAAATTTACCATAAAGACCAACCAATATTTAGAAAAGAAAACTAGTCTTTCAACAATCAGTGCTATTTAAATTTACCATAAAAACCAACGAGAGGGGAATTAAAAGCATGGCTGAACTACTGGCTCGGTGATTTACACGGAAAAACCTACCACTCTTCCTCAGCAGTTTAGTTTGTGTAATTATTTTCTTGTGGTTTTTATCCATAATTTCCCCCCTCGCTTAAAATAGCGTTTCGTGCTCTTCAAAGGGCAGCGTTTCATCTTTTTTTTTTTTTAGGATAAAAGAAGTGCGTCTAAAAAAAAAAAAAAGCTTCTTTATGAGTCTCACAAATGGTGCAGATTACACCAACAGCTCATCAAAAGAAATTCTCACCCGTCATCATCCATCTATTGTACGCTCGTTGTCTCGGCCTATTGTCCTGCCCTTATTATTTCTCGTCCTTCACCATTTTTCCTTTCGTTATCTCTCTTTTCAGGCCGTTCACCTCTTCCTAGGTCTCTTTGGAGTATTTTTCCTTACAGCTGGAAGTTCCCGTCCACCGCCGGTGAGGCTGTAATTGATAGAATCGCTTAGGTCAATCAAATTCCCCTTTTACCGTAGGTTTTTGTAATGTGATCAACGAACTGTCCCTAGACCACTAGCGGAGCCAGAAACATTTAATTGGGTGGGGCACCTCACCTTTCATATTATACACACATATATATATATATATATATATATATATATATATATATATATATATATATATATATATATATATATATATATATATATATATATGTAATTTATAATAAATTTTTATTTTTTCCTATTTTTATATTTCTCATTTATGTTATTATCTAAATCTTCAGTTTTATTACTTTGTCGTTATTTTCAAACTCCATGTTCCCGATTTCCCCCGGCCTGGATCCGCTAGCCCCCGAGACTTCAAGGTTTATGCTTGATGATTATCATAGAGCATTCACGCATGAGAAAGCTCGACATCTCATAAAAGTGCCATAACTTATAAGACCCAACTTACTTCAAGGAACACTGTACTAACAAAATTGAGGTTTTAATACGATAATTTATGATATTCATTCAAGAGATTGACACATTCTCCACAATATTAAGATAATAATCTGCTTCCCTTGCTAATGAACACCGGTTTCATTAGTCCTCAGGTTCACTAACAACACCACCATATTGTAAAGTCTGTCACATAGAATTCTATCAGTTAAAGTTACTAGTTTAATTGGGTATACGTATATATATATATATATATATATATATATATATATAGTATATATATATATATATATATATATATATATATATAGATATATATATATATATATATATATATATATATATATATAGATAAATAGATAGATAAATATATAATATTGTATATAGATATATATATATATATATATATATATATATATATATATATATATATTTATATATATAGTATGTTATATATATATATATATATATATATATATATATATATATATATATATCTGTGATGCTGCAGAGATATGTCCATTGATAGATTAGCAAAACCTTTGGGCTGCAACTGTTCCACCTCCGAGGTCAAATGCGCCTAGAATCCTCCTTTGTGTAAAGACAAAGGCCTCAGGCTCCAGATGTTGCTGAAGATTAGGTTTGGACGCTTCCATCCTGGAATTTGGGCGTCGTTCAGATCCTCGCGCGCTTGCGCTTTTTTTTTTGGGGGCGGGGGTGGGGGAGGGGGCAGGTGAAGAGAGGGTTCACTCTTTCTGTTGCCTAATCTCTTGGGAACAAAGGACCCAAAGCGAGAATATTCTCGCGGTTCGCATTTCATACCCGCTGCTAAGGCGCGCAGTTATAAGAGGCAGAAGGTACCCAATTGACTTTCTTATGATTTCGTTGCATCTGGAATTTCTTATTCATCACTTTCATTCTCGTTCATGTATATTTTATTGTTGGAAATTTTACATTTCTGTGTTTTGAATCTTTATTTCTTATCGTATGAGAAAAGCTCTCTCTCTCTCTCTCTCTCTCTCTCTCTCTCTCTCTCTCTCTCTCTCATTATCATTTTCTTTATGCAGTAATCGTTGGAACCCCAGGTCTAAAATATTTTTATACCTTCCCGTACCGGGGGTAGTGCCGTCAGTGCACCTCGTGCGGTGCACCGTAAGCATTACTTAAGGTTCTTTGCAGCGTGCCTTCGGCCCCTAGCTACAGCCCCCTTCGTTCCTTTTACTGTACCTCCTTTCATATTCTCTTTCTTCCATCTTACTTTCCACCATCTCCTAACAGTTGATTCAGAGTGCAACTGCGAGGTTTTCCTCCTGTTACACCTTTCAAACCTTTTACTCTCAATTTCCGTTTCAGCGCTGAATGACCTCATAGGTGCCAGTGCTTGGCCTTTGGCCTAAATTCTATATACTATTCCTATATTATACCTCCCAAAAGGCACAAATACATTTTGTGACGATTAAGTGACTGATAAAGCATTAACCAACAAGCCAGTGCTTTATGTGACTGAATGCAGTATTATCAAACAAGCCAAAAATACAGCATCCTGCTTTTTGATCCAGTTGTGGGTCAAAACGAAATAAATAATGATAAGTGACCTCATAGAAACCATATCAACATATTTTAGAATGTGTGCTCATTTAGAGGTTGGAAATGGCGTTATTTTGGGGATCGGAACATTTGATGAGAATTTGGGGAAGGAGCAATTGTGAGGGCAGGGTTGTCAGGAATGCGGCTCCATTTGCTGTTTGATATCAGCCTGAAATTTTACATGTTTTTACTTATATAGGGAGCTCATACATACGTACATACGTACATCATACATACGTACGTACATACATACATACATACATATATATACATATGTATATATATGAATGTCTCTTTACTGTAATACAGCAGTATAATATGAAGATAAAAGGCCCATAAAACACTATTTATACGTTGCTACCATAGATTTCAGACACTTTCTTGTGTCCCTGTTCACTGGTAGAATATGGACAGATGATGTATGACAAGAGTATATATATAATGGACATAGCGTCGAAAGGCCCTTTGCAGCACTCAGTGTTTCCGTTTCTTGGATTTTATCTTTATATATATATATATATATATATATATATATATATATATATATATATATATATATATATATATGTATGTATATGTATATGTATATATATATATATATATGTATGTATATGTATATATATATATATATATATATATATATATATATATATATATATATAAGGCATATGTAGTGGCAGTGACACTGGTGGTAAGTAGATGACCGTTGACCCTACTTTATCTACATATGCCTTATACTGTCTATATATACTCCTGTCACACATCATATTTTACCAGTGAACTGGGACACAGAAGAATGTGTCTGAAATATATGGTTGCCAAGTATAAATAGTGTTTTATGGGCCTTTTATCTTCATGTATATGAGGACTGCTAGTCATAGAAGGCTTGTAACTTTTATTGAATAAATATCTCCGCTAGATACCATCCAGTTTCAGTGAGAACCTGTCAGTAACTGCATTAATGCACAGATAATTGTGTAATGATAAAGTTTATTTATATATATGTGTGTGTGTGGTGTGTATGTTTAATATCGAGCAATTATATCAGTCATATTTCCTAGATACGGCGAGGAACTCTTGCCTTTGTGGAAGGGAAACAGGCCAGTTGCGTGATAGATGCAATAACGAAAAGGAAGTTGCTTATTAGAACAGCACGGAAATTGGAATTTAGCTGTATAAAGATCCCATTACAGGCAATAGTAATTTGAATATTTCAGAAGCATTTACAGGAAATTTATACTAACAATGAAGGTGCCTTAGAGATTTCTGTTATATATATCTTTCACTTTTAAAGCAACAGCTGAGCACCTCTCTCTCTCTCTCTCTCTCTCTCTCTCTCTCTCTCTCTCTCTTGGCTAAGAGCACAATCACTCGAAAGAGAAATGTGGCTTCAAGTGAATTCTTTGAAAACTTTTTATGGTCATTATAATAATACGAACGACTGACTTTGAATACTTTGTAATAAATCCATACTTGAGTTTTTTCTTTCCTACACTTGCGATTTCCGCATGAAAAGGTTTCGCCAGTTCGGGAACATATCATCTACTGCACACCCTTTGTATACGTCTAAATCCAGAAGCGCCTTATTTACAGTGGCCTGCTCATTATTATTTCAGAGGCGTAGAATGGAGGAGGTTATGCGGCTAAAGTTTCTTTCGTTTGCATTTCAAGTTATCTGTAATTTATATTTTGGAAAGGGCAATGTGTATGAAATTATTGAAAGAGTTTCATGATTATATATTTATATATATATATATATATATATATATATATATATATATATATATATATATATATGTGTGTGTGTGTGTGTGTGTGTGTATGTGTAACTGATTCACAGAGATATTGAACGTGATGAATGTAGAGATAAAGGGCAAATGGCACGAAGGAAAAATTGAAACAATGGAGGAAATTGTGTTTGACCACGGTCCTTTGCTAGCAGTCTGCTAGTAAAGGACCGTGTGTCGAAAGGCCCAGCAACCTCTCCGTTGTTTCACTTCTTCGTGGCATCTGCCTTTTTATATATATATATATATATATATATATATATATATATATATATATATATATATATATATATATATATATCTAAATTCCCAAATATACATGGGAATATATTTCTTCTATAGTATTCAGAGTGTATATTGAATCGCTATAACCATCTCCAGGTGTAAAAAATGCATTGAAATTTCAGTTACAAACAGTGGATCTCTTTTGTGCATCCCCATATTTGAGTTACTAATTAAAGAGCGATTTTGTGTGAGGCTTCACTGTTGTTTCTCGCTCGCATATCTAAAGTTTCATTTTGTAAATATGCATAAAATCGAATAACTACAATAAACTTTGCCTGCAATTATCATAAATAAGCTCATTAAACAGTTCTTAATTTGCATTTAACACTTGTATTTTCGTTGATATGTTATCCCGTAGGACTTTCAAAGACCTCGACAGATATATCTTTGTTATATGCTCGAAGCGGCTCCCTATTTAATGAGATACTGAGAATATAGAACAGTTACTCATGCTTTGTTGTGAAAGAAAATAGGAAAGAATGAAAGCCGAAGCACCAGGTCAATATCCCATCCGGTTTCACGGGAAGAAGAACGCTTACCGCCAGCTGCACTAGTCCTATGCATGTTCATAGCCAAGCGTCTGAGCGCACCAGTAGACAGGGTGATTCAACTTAGGTGTATTCAGTAGAAAGCGATTGCTACCGCTTGTGTTCCAGTTGTAGACACATTTCGTATATTCGGCTATGCCTTTCCTTCAGGTTGAATGCACAGAGCTGAATAGGAGCCTGGGAAGGTTTTAACAAAGAATTGAAATAAACGAAAAGGCTAAATGTGAATTAGGCGTTAGGGCTGTTCACTGTTCCTTTTTTATGTTTTAATTTAATTTTGGGGAGAGAGAATCTGTGCCTGGCTAGGTTTGCAGGATTTGATGGTACCGGTTGATGTAAAGGCTTATGTATTTTACAGGAAAAGCCGGGTTTGGCGAATGTAGTGCTTGGGGATTTGAAGGCAAAGGTACTTGACAGAGAAAGATAGCATTACTAGTAGATACGGAGTATCAGGAGTACATGAACATGGAGAGTCTCATGATTCATATTTTTAGAAAGGTGCTTGATTGCTGGGAATATAAAATCTCCAGAGAAGACTATTCACATGTATAGGATACAAAGGAAAGGTAAATGGCGAAGATAAGAAGAGAGAAAGATTGGGAAAAGTTTGCTAGAGTATGAATTTGTACTGAGTAGATGAAAGAGCAATTTGGTGGATAAGAAGAGGAGTGGATGGAAGTATATCTGATCTCTATTTGATTGAAGGGAAAGTTAAGATACAAAGAAGTTACAAATGGCTAGGAAGAGGTGAGAATGTAGATCAAATGCAAATATGATTAAGTAAATTTTATTCGAATGAAATGAAAATATAATTAACAATGGAGAATGGAACAATTTAGAGTTATCAATTTGAAGGTACAAACTTCTTTTAAAAGCGTCGATATTTATTGTAAAATATTACTTAGATGTTTATTGTTATCAGAAAGTAACAGTGAATTTATTATATTTATTATAAGTATTAGCAGCGAGCTCACCCGCGGGGGACGCTTAACAGGTTAATAAAAGTAATGAACATTTAACGAGAAATACTCAAGTTATAAAATCACGCAAGAAAACAATATGACTATTATGTCTTTATGAGATCATTTTGACTTAGCGTTGTGCATTCGCGTTTATTTTTATTTGTAAGCAAATTAGCAGAATACAGGAAAGATGAATTTATTTTCACATCATTTCATTTCCTCACTCATTGGTTACTCAATTTCCTTGCTGCTTCAGCTGTAAGTAATGAGACAATATCAGAGTTCCGGGCGAATAGATAAACCGCTCTTGACAACGACAGGACATAATCATCTTATATCTGTTCTCATCCAGGAAATGATTGCCCCTTATAGATAAGCGTGAGCCTTTTACAACACGAGGAAACGGACGCAACTCAATATGACAGAGGAAAGAGAATGATTGTACCGAGAACGATTGTACCTCAAAGTGAGAAACGTTCCGAGTTACGAAACGGTATATTTCCAAGTAAAATATAATTAATCAAGGAGTTTGATGAACAAATTTAAACACTCGCTATTCCTCTTCCTTCCTCCCCTAGTTGATTTGAACAGGAAATTATCATTATTGTGAAATGACTTTGAATGATTGTCTTCGTGGGATCTATGACAGGGTAGAAATCTCTCTCTCTCTCTCTCTCTCTCTCTCTCTCTCTCTCTCTCTCTCTTTTACATACAAATATATATGATAATACTTTCTCTCTCTCTCTCTCTCTCTCTCTCTCTCTCTCTCTCTTCTTTACATCTCTCTCTCTCTCTCTCTCTTTTACATACAAATATATATGTATAATAAGTTTTACATATAAATATATATATATATATATATATATATATATATATATATATATATATATATATATATATATATATATATATATATAATGTATGTGTGTGTGTAAAATATATGTGTATGTGTGTGTTTGTCTAACACTTCGAATAAATAACCTAATTTCGTATCTATAGGTCACCTGCCACCAACAGTTCAAAGTAAAAAGTAATTAATTCTCATGTACCCAACCTCTTCCCCGCAGGGAGAATCTCGTTCACAATAATGTATGCAGTTTTTTTTAACTTTCTCTCAGTTGATAAATTTTTAAGCGGCTGTGATTGAAATTCCAACGACAGTCTCTCCAGAAATAGAAGGAAATATATTCAGTTGTGGTCAAGATTAAATACTCTTGCATTAAATAAACGCATCAGTTAAATGAACATTGCGAATATGAAGTGGTGGAGAGTCGGTTAAGTATGCTGTTGGCTACAAATGAATTTGTGACTTTTTTTTTTTTTTTGTAGTGGGCACACTTCGTTTCGAAATAAAATGCCCTTCTGTTGGTATTGAAAGTAGATGCAGCTGACCAATAAAATGCCAAAAATTAAAGTAAAGTCGTAGTATTTACTATTTCTTTGAATTTGACGCTGAAATGTTTTTGGCAACATTGAAGTCCTGTCGACGAAGACCACTTTCGAATCGACCATGTTACCTAGCGACCTGCTTCCAGTGCTTTAAGGCAAAAGGGGAAGCAGACCTCTGAAACCACTGAACTGAGTCTTGAGCTTTTCTAGGATGGTACAGAATTGAGAATCATGCACAGCGATACTGTATGCATGACTTAGGGTAATAATTATCTCTCCGGACGCCATCTTGGAATTTGTTCTACCGTTTCTGTGCCGATATTTAAGAAACGCGGGCATGATAATAATACATATTAATGGAAAGAGAAATCATTAAGATTCTTGTAGGAACTTGTTTACTGGTAACATTTACCAGTAAACAAGTTATACACAAGAATCTTGTGGTTTCTCTTCCATCTTCAGAAGAAAACTGAAAAGTTTTTGTTTGGTTCAATAATAATAATAATAATAATAATAATAATAATAATAATAATAATAATAATAATAATAATAATAATAATAATAACATCCTTTATTTCAGCTCAGGGCCATATACATGGAATATAATCGCCTTTCTACTTTGAACATAGATACCTGAAGCAGAGTGCTGATGGATCATGCTTCCAAAATTGCCATTGGTAACATTACTAGTTGCTATATGGAAAAAAAAAAAAAAACTAAAAATGTCGATTTCCCCAAAACTAGAATATCGATCTAACATGACCGAGCAAGAGAATGTCGTGTATACATTCTCAGAACCAAAGCTACATTCGATTTGCAATTGGTATGCAAATCAGGGCCGATCCAATTAACGTAAATTTTCAAACTCGGGGTTATTGCGAATTTCTCCTGCGCCCAGATCCAAGATGGCGCTTGGAAGCTTTGCTTTGGTTTTATCTATTTAGCATTAGTTTAATAGATAGTTTTAACCTGACCACTTAATCAAACTTCTTCACTTTAAGGCCAGTACGAGCTGAAATTACAGTTAGGCCTAACCACAACGTGTTCAAAATGCGTTGTTATAGAAAACGGAAATTGCCCCGCAAAGAAAATGTGCTGAAAGGACCGAGAAGAACAGTATAAGAGTATCAGGGGGATAAGTGAATTTGATTACCAGTAGACCACGGGTTCGTTAGTTAATTTTGCAGCCAGATGATATTAGGCACCTTAACGATACCTAAAATGGGATAATGGAGCTTTCTTCTTTCTCTTCTTCTCTCTTCTTCTTCTTCTTCTTTCTCTCTCTCTCTCTCCTTTTTGGCCTCGAAGTGCAAACGGCTTGCAAACTGAGGGACAAGCATTCGGTTCTCCAACTGAAGGAGGAGGTACGATATGTGCAGGTTCCTTATAATCAAGTGTGTCCTTGTTGACTTAGGCACTTAATTAGACTCCTGGCTTTTAGTGACCTTTTTGGGTCGCAGCTGGAGGATATTGAGAGAGAGAGAGAGAGAGAGAGAGAGAGAGAGAGAGAGAGAGAGAGAGAGAGAGAGAAAACCACCCGACGTTGGTATTCATTGCTCCTACAGAGAGAGAGAGAAAGAGGAAAACCACCCAACGTTGGTATTTATTGCTCCTACAAAAAGAGAGAGAGGAAAAACCTCCCGACGTTGGTATTCATTCCTTCTACAAAGAGAGAGAGAGAGAGAGGAGAAAACCACCCGACGTTTGTATTCATTTCTCCTACAGAGAGAGAGAGAGAGAGAGAGAGAGAGAGAGAGAGAGAGAGAGAGAGAGAGAGAGAGAAACCACTGACGTTGGTATTCATTTCTCCTACAGAGAGAGAGAGAGAGAGAGAGAGAGAAACCACCCGACGTTGGTATTCATTGCTCCTACAGAGAGAGAGAGAGAGAGAGAGAGAGAGGAAAAACCACCCGACGTTTGTATTCATTTCTCCTACAGAGAGAGAGAGAGAGAGAGAGAGAAACCACTCGACGTTGGTATTCATTTCTCCTACAGAGAGAGAGAGAGAGAGAGAGAGAAAACCACCCGACGTTGGTATTCATTGCTCCTACAGAGAGAGAGAGAGAGAGAGAGAGAGAGAGAGAGAGAGAGAGAGAGAGAGAGAGAGAGAGAGGAAAAACCACCCGACGTTGGTATTCACCGCTCCTTCAGAATGCATGCCATAAAAAGAGGAGAGCCTCGAGGAGGTAATTCCTACTTCCGGGGGTTGAAACCATTCATAAGATATTCACAGGATTCTCTGTGTTCCTGAAGGATATGTACAAATAGTATCAGGTATATCGCATCCACTTGCGTCTGTTAATTATCTCCCTAATGGCAACATTCACCTTCTGAAATATTTTCGTGAATTCGTAAGCAATTTTTCTATGAAAAATTTGTCTAAAGCGATATTCTTGGTAATATATTTTTGTGAGATTTGATGTCTCCTCTCCTGAACAAGAACTGCATACGAAATGCAGATAACATTGCAATTCAGTGCAAACAACTGTTGTTATGGAATTATAACCTGGAAAGTCTGATTCCGTTATTCTTTGACTTCACCAAAAAAAAAAAAAAAAAAATTATAGTTGCATCAGAAAAAAAATTACTACATTTGCTGACAGCATTATTGTCGTCTCAGACACTTCCATCATGTCCACCATCAAAGTTGCACAGAAAAAAAATGACTACACTTGCTGACAACATTAATTTATCTCAGACACTTCCATCATGTTCACCATCAAAGTTGCAGAGAAAAAAATGACTACACTTGCTGACAACATTAATTCATCTCAGACACTTCCATCCTGTCCACCATCAAAGTTGCAGAGAAAAAAATGACTACACTTGCTGACAACATTAATTCGTCTCAGACACTTCCATCATGTCCACCATCAAAGTTGCAGAGCAAAAAATTACTACACTTGCTGACAACATTAATTCATCTCAGACACTTCCATCATGTTCACCATCAAAGGTGCGGACAGAACAGTATTCATTAAATACCGTCAAAGCTTCTTGCAAGGTGTATTGCATCTTACGGCTGCATGCGTCGTGATATTGATCCTCATGCATATTATTTGCATGCCAATGGCTCTTCTCCGCAGCGTCCAAATCACCGACAGATGTCGAGCGATATTTCCAAAGCTCTCGTTTAAGATAGTGTCACAAAATGGACGGCTGCAGACAGTTCTATCGGTGGAGTAATGAATAGCCATTGTTTTCCCAATATTACTCGATAGAAGCGTTCACGATTTGACAGGGGGAAGCAATTTCATGCGCGTTACGAGAACGAGAACGGTCCAATATTACGATGTCTAAGTAATGCAGGTAAAGGTGAGCAGTTGCCCAATTCAACAGATGCTGTGCTTAAGAGAATTTAAGAAGAGTGTGTTGATTATACCAAGAGAATTTGAGAAGAGTGTGTTGATTATACCAAGAGAATTTGAGAAGAGTGTGTTGATTATACCAAGAGAATTTGAGAAGAGTGTGTTGATTATACCAAGAGAATTTGAGAAGAGTGTGTTGATTATACCAAGAGAATTTGAGAAGTGTGTTGATTATACCAAGAGAATTTGAGAAGAGTGTTGATTATACCAAGAGAATTTGAGAAGAGTGTGTTGATTGTACCAAGAGAATTTGAGAAGAGTGTGTTGATTATACCAAGAGAATTTGAGAAGAGTGTGTTGATTATACCAAGAGAATTTGAGAAGAGTGTGTTGATTGTACCAAGAGAATTTAAGAAGAGTGTGTTGATTATACCAAGAGAATTTGAGAAGAGTGTGTTGATTATACCAAGAGAATTTGAGAAGAGTGTGTTGATTATACCAAGAGAATTTGAGAAGAGTGTGTTGATTATACCAAGAGAATTTTGAGAAAGTGTGTTGATTATACCAAGAGAATTTGAGAAGAGGTGTTGATTATACCAAGAGAATTTGAGAAGAGTGTGTGATTGTACCAAGAGAATTTAAGAAGAGTGTGTTGATTATACCAAGAGAATTTGAGAAGAGTGTGTTGATTATACCGAAAGAATTTAAGAAGAGTGTGTTGATTATACCAAGAGAATTTAAGAAGAGTGTGTTGATTATTCCAAGAGAATTTGAGAAGAGTGTGTTGATTATACCAAGAGAATTTAAGAAGAGTGTGTTGATTATACCAAGAGAATTTAAGAAGAGTGTGTTGATTATACCAAGAGAATTTGAGAAGAGTGTGTTGATTATACCAAGAGAATTTAGGAAGAGTGTGTTGATTATACCAAGAGAATTTGAGAAGAGTGTGTTGATTATACCAAGAGAATTTGAGAAGTGTGTTGATTATACCAAGAGAATTTGAGAAGAGTGTGTTGATTATACCAAGAGAATTTGAGAAGAGTGTGTTGATTATACCAAGAGAATTTGAGAAGAGTTTTGATTATACCAAGAGAATTTAAGAAGAGTGTGTGATTATACCAAGAGAATTTAAGAAGAGTGTGTTGATTATACCAAGAGAATTTGAGAAGAGTGTTGATTATACCAAGAGAATTTGAGAAGAGTGTTGATTATACCAAGAGAATTTAAGAAGAGTGTGTTGATTATACCAAGAGAATTTAAGAAGAGTGTGTTGATTATACCAAGAGAATTTAAGAAGAGTGTGTTGATTATACCAAGAGAATTTAAGAAGAGTGTGTTGATTATACCAAGAGAATTTGAGAAGAGTGTGTTGATTATACCAAGAGAATTTGAGAAGAGTGTGTTGATTATACCAAGAGAATTTAAGAAGAGTGTGTTGATTATACCAAGAGAATTTGAGAAGAGTGTGTGATTATACCAAGAGAATTTGAGAAGAGTGTGTTGATTATACTAAGAGAATTTGAGAAGAGTGTTGATTATAGCCAAGAGAATTTGAGAAGAGTGTGTTGATTATACCAAGAGAATTTAAGAAGAGTGTGTTGATTATACCAAGAGAATTTAAGAAGTCTGTTGATTATACCAAGAGAATTTAAGAAGAGTCTGTTAGTTATACCAAGAGAATTTAAGAAGGGTCTGTTAATTATACCGAAAGAATTTAGGAAGTGTCTGTTAATTATACCTTTAATATATAAACAGCTCTCTCTCTCTCTCTCTCTCTCTCTCTCTCTCTCTCTCTCTCTCTCTCTCTCTCTCTCTCTCTCTCATACATTTACACGAGATCAAACCCGAATATAGATGGTATTTGGAGAGCGCATCCTGTCAAGGAAATCAAGGTAATTTGCGCAAATGGAATTGGCTATGTCTTTGATAACAGCCAAGCAGAATTAACCGTAATGCCTATTTGCCTTTAAATAGCTTATATATTTTGGGAAATACAGCCGTTCTTTTTTTCTTTTTCTGTCTACAAGTAGATCGTTCGCTGTCTTGGGGAGTGAGAATTGACAATCCTTGTAAATAAAGAGAAATCGTCTGGGAGTGACGTAATCATAATGATAAAGAAAAATCGTCTTGTAATGACGTAATCATAATGATAAAGAAAAATAGTCTTGTAATGACGTAATCATAATGATAAAGAAAAATCGTCTTGTAATGACTGAATCATAATGAAAAAGTCGTCTTGGAGTGACGTAATCATATTAAGAAAAATCGTCTTGTAATGACGTAATCATAATGAAAAAATCGTCTTGGAGTGACGTAATCATAATGAAAAAGAAAATCGTCTTGGAGTGACGTAATCATATTAAGAAAAATCGTCTTGTAATGACGTAATCATAATGAAACAAATCTTCTTGGAGTGACGTAATCATAATGAAAAAGATAATCGTCTTAAAGTGACGTAATCATAATGAAAAAGAAAATCGTCTTGGAGTGTCGTAATCATAATGAAAAAGAAAAATCGTCTTGGAGTGACGTAATCATAATGAAAAAGAAAATCGTCTTGGAGTGACGTAATCATAATGAAAAAGAAAAATCGTCTTGGAGTGACGTAATCAATGAAAAAGCAAATCTTCTTGGAGTGAC
This sequence comes from Macrobrachium rosenbergii, assembly GCF_040412425.1. Lineage (NCBI taxonomy): Eukaryota > Metazoa > Arthropoda > Malacostraca > Decapoda > Palaemonidae > Macrobrachium > Macrobrachium rosenbergii. Next base: position 35,735,835 of record NC_089791.1, read on the forward strand.
GTAATCATAATGAAAAAAATCGTCTTGGAATGACGTAATCATGATGATAAAGAAAAATCATCTTGTAAAGACGTAATCATAATAAGAAAAATCGTCTTGGAGTGGCGTAATCATAATGATAAAGAAAAATCGTCTTGTAATGACGTAACCACAATAAGAAACATCGTCTGGGAGTGACGTAATCATAATGAAACACTGAAGAGACATTTCTCAGAACCAGATATGATCTGTACATTTGATGGTATAGTAATTAAACGGCCAATTTCCTAACCTTCGGCCAGTAGCGTGAAAATAAAACTGTTCACGCTGATTAGAATAATTATGGAATCTTTCAAAAATAAGCTAAATGAAGATTATATCTGTCTCTCCTCAATTCAGACGTTTCTTCTCTTCAAATGAAGCTGGCATATTTTCCCCAGGAGAGGAACAGGAGGTTTTAGATCGATAAATCACAATGTAACTGTAACCAAAGAAAGTTAAGTCTTTAAGTTATGATGTGTTGTCCTGTAGCAAACTGAGGAGTTCTGTTTTGGCAAGCAATTCTGTCTTTTTTTTCGGTGCGGTGAGTTTATGACTGTAACACCAGTTTATATGCAGTTAAGATGCTTTATTTGATGTGGTAACACATCCCCTATAAAATCAGAAATTACTGTAAAACTTATTAGATGTGGTAACACATCCCCTATAAAAATTAAAAATTACTGTAAAAATTAATAGATAGGGTAACACTTCCCTTATAATCATCAGAAATTACTATAAAACTTGTTAGGTGTGGTCATACATCCCCTATAAAAATGAGAAATTACTGTAAAACTTAATAGATAGGGTGTAACACATCCCCCATAAAGATAAGAAATTACTGTAAAACTTAATAGATAGGGTAACACATCCCCTATAAAATCAGAAATTACTGTAAAACTGAGTAGATGGAGTAACACATCCCCTATAAAATGAGAAATTACTGTAAAACTTAATAGATAGGGTAACGCATCCCCTATAAAAATGAGAAATTACTGTAAAACTGAGTAGATGGAGTGACACACCCCCTATAAAAATCAGAAATTAATATAAAACTTGGTAAATATATACATGCAGATAAAACAGATAAGGTCATTATGATTCATTCCGTGAGACTAGGGAGAAAAAGAAACGAAAGAAGCAAAACAGGACTGATAAAGAGAGTGAGGTCATAAACCTCACGAAATACGGGCTTGAGGAAAAAACAGCATTGTTGGCCGAAGATTTACCCTCGGGATACTTCCGTTCTTGCAGAGATAAGGTCCGAAGAGATGTTGATTAGAAGGGGAAAGAATGCTGTTTTTCTTCGTATATACTGACGCGAACGCAGTATGCATTTACGTTCTTGCTGTATATGCAGTTTGTATACATACACACGCGCGCACGCGTAAATATGCACGCATGCACTTTCCGTCTTCGTATTTGTTCGTATATACACATCGTACATTGTCATATACATATATACTGTATATATGTATATTTATATGTATGTATGTATATATATCTATGTATGTGTATCTGTCTGTATATACATATATTTATATTTATAAAATATATATATATATATATATATATATATATATATATATATATATATATATATATATATAATATATATATATATGACTGAGATATTTTCTGTTAAAACAGAATTCCATCAAATATAAGAAGCCCACAATTTGGCGCTTTTATGGGCTCTTTATATATATATATATATATATATATATATATATATATATATATATATATATATATATATATATATATATGACGGGAAATGCTAGAGTCGGTTAACTGAGATTTCAGTTAAATATTTTAGTCTCCCGGTTTCTTGGAAAGTCTTTAGGGATGAGGCTGTTGACCGCCCCCTCCCCCCGTTCATTTCTTAAGCCAGCAGATGTTGGTGCTCATTTGCAGCTGAACGGACTATTGAGAGGTGACTGGGGGAGACCAATGAATCTAGAAAACACGAGTTCAGAAAACAAGACTTAAACGCTGTGTTGTGCAGCCACGACCATGTTTTTATTTTAACATAAAAGCCCTTTCCCCTAACAGAAGCTGTGTCTAAAGAAAAAACAAGTAAAAAATGCGCCTAAGTTTCTTCGGCACAATCGAGTTTTCTGTACAGCGTCTAATGCTGTATAACACTACAGTATCAGGTATGACCGGACCGTTCACCTGTCAGCACTCAGTCGCTCCCCAGATGCGGTCGAGTAAGAGAGTGTTGCATGCCGCCTTCGGAAAGCGCTGCCAGACAAACGATCCACGGCTAAACTTAACCTTAAATAAAATAAAAACTACAGAGGCTAGAGGGCTGCAATTGGGTATGTTTGATGATTGGAGGGTGGATGATCAACATACCAATTTGCAGCCCTCTAGACTCAGTAGTTTTTAATATCTCAGGGCGGACAGAAAAAGCCGGCACAGTAGTTTTCTGTTACAGAAAACTAAAACAAGACAGCAACCGCCCTCGCATTCATAATTTAAAGTTAGGTCATGTCTGTACTTCCCGTACAGAAAACTCGCACAGTGTGTATTACTTTCGGTTGCTGGAACTGAGTTCGTCCCCAGACAATTGCTTGCAAGCTCAGCAAGCTGTAAATGAGTAACCAGTATCTGTTGGAGTCAAAGAAATGGGTGTGTATGTGTCTGTGTGTATTTGAATGTTTCTTCATCAATTTCTTTCCATTTTCAATCTCGAGGGCTAATATATAAAACTCACAGACAATTGAATTGAGCAAACTGTGTCTTCCATAAGCATTATTTATTCTCGAATAATTTTTATATCTTTTCGTTTATACCTTCGATTCGTAATTTTAACATTTCTAAGTGGTAGAGGTCATGGGAATAAAAGCAAATAAGTGCAGACTGACGTGATGCGTTTTTATATTTGAAGTTAAAGTATTTTTCCTGCAATATCTTTAATATTTTACGTCAATTTCTGTCTTTTTGCATAGGCAGTGAGACACTCCTGTCAGTTACGGTTAGGCAATGGTTAGGTCTTACTAATTTCTCTGTAATTCTGTGTAGCAAATCACATTTCATTACATTAAACGGAATAAACGTTGCAGAAGTACTTGTGGCGTAGTAAGCTATGTAATTATTGTTATTGTATTAGAACTGTAGCAATTGAAGACATTTTTATGTACGTGAATGTATTCGTTCTGGTTTGCTATTTTTTTTTTTTTTACTGTTTCGGTGGCCGTTTCCTTTTTTTGCTTTGGTGCAACGCCCCCCCCCCCACCCCCTCTTAGGGGGAAAGACCTTAATGATTTACATAAAACCCCTGAACTGATGAAATACACAAACTAATTACATGAATTAAGTCAAATAGAATGATGAAGCAACCAGATACCCTTAATATTTCCATTATCAAATATTGAAACACGAGTATATTGAGCTTGATGACTGCAAAATCTATCGTGAATTTCATCTCGTGGAGTGCACTGCATTTGACTGAGGAATGACATTTTCATTATCGGTGACTTGACTCCTTTCACTATTGGTCCAAGCTGTGTGAACAACGTCATTACCGGGAACTTAGGAATAGTATGCTTGCTAAACGCAACTGCCCTGGAAAATATGAGAGAGAGAGAGAGAGAGAGAGAGAGAGAGAGAGAGAGAGAGAGAGAGAGAATTAAGTTACCGTGGTCGTCTCTTCAGTCTCATGCTTTATTTCACTCTTGTCTCAAATGCTCCTCTTAATCAAAATCAAATTGAGTGAACGCGCTTACCTTTTATTTGTTGTTTTAGGGACGCGATTATTTCATCACTTCGTTTGTAGAGGCGACTTCAAGAGGATCGGTTCTGGAAGCTGGACTTGTACGTTGCATTATTCCCTAGCTGTCTCTGTTGATAGGACACTCCTATAGACTTCTATCCCTTTTATATAAAGTACTGTTACTTTTCCTTTGTTCAGAGAGTAGGCATATATATATATATATATATATATATATATATATATATATATATATATATATATATATATATATATATATGAAATATATAAGAATACAGATACATATATATA
>NC_089791.1:35744882-35754882 GCF_040412425.1 Macrobrachium rosenbergii
TTTTTAGATTTTTTATTTTGGTACAACTCTGTATAAATAGAATTAAGCTGAATTCTTTTTTGATTCCCCGAAATTAAAGTTGATTAGCTTATTCACTGCGAATTAGTTTATGTAGAGGAAAAATCAAGACTATATATTTTACTTCAGTTCAAAAATAATTATTGCTTGTAGTGCATCTTTTTTATTGTTTTCCTGAATTTTTTAATTGTTTAATTTAATTTTTTCTTGCATAGGAGGTCTGTTCGCGCAACGGACTAGAGAACCGAGTTTAAACATTTTCAAAAATACGCAGGTTAACCGTGGGAGTGTATCAAAGATGACAGAATTAAAATGGAACACAATAAACCGCACAAGACAAAAAGGTAAAAAATGCCCCGAAGTGTCTTCGGCGCAATCGAGTTTTTTTGTACAGCCGCCACAGCGTATAATCAAGGGTTCTCGGTATAATGCTGTATGAGCCGCGCCCCATGGAACTTTAACCTAGGCCTGGTGGTGGCCTGAACCACAATTATGGCCAACTTTAACCTTAAATAAAGTCAAAACTACTGATGCTAGAGGCTGCAATTTGGTATGTTTGATGACTGGAAGGTGGATGATCAAAATACCAATTTGCAGCCCTATATATCAGTAGTTTAATATCTGAGGGCTATATAGAAAAAGTGCAGACTTACAGACAAAGCCGTCACAATAGTTTTCTTTTACGGTAAACTAAAAAGCAATAGGTCAAAGAACAAAACAACTGTAAAAAAAAAAAAAGGGGGGGGTCCCTGAATTCTCCCTCGAGAAGGCAATAGAAATTTTCAGCAATGCATCAATAAAGTTTTATCAAATTGCATAAGAATATTCAGTTTGTCCGATGCGCTTGCTTTTGAATAATAAAGTTCGATGCACTTGCTTTTTAATAATAAAGTTCGATGCACTTTCTTTTGAATAATAAAGTTCGATGCACTTGCTTTTGGATAATAAAGTTCGATGCACTTTCTTTTGAATAATAAAGTTCGATGCACATGCTTTTGGATAATAAAGTTCGATGCACTTGCTTTTGGATAATAAAGTTCGATGCACTTTCTTTTGAATAATAAAGTTCGATGCACATGCTTTTAGATAATAAAGTTCGATGCACTTGCTTTTGGATAATAAAGTTCGATGCACTTGCTTTTGGATAATAAAGTTCGATGCACATGCTTTGAATAATAAAGTTTTTAAGATCTTTTGGATAATAAAGTTCAGACTGCAGACAAAGCTTTTGAATAATAAAGTTCGATGCACATGCTTTTGGATAATAAAGTTCGATGCACATGCTTTTGAATAATCAAGTTCGATGCACGTGCTTTTGTTCAATAAAGTTCGATGCACATGCTTTTGATTAATAAAGTTCGATGCACTTGCTTATGAATAATAAAGTTCGATGCACTTGCTTTTGAATAATAAAGTTCGATGCACATGCTTTTGATAATGAAGTTCGATGCACTTGCTTTTGAATAATAAAGTTCGATGCACGTGCTTTTGATTATAATAAAGTTCGATGCACGTGCTTTTGAATAATAAAGTTCGGTGCGCTTGCTTTTGAGTAATAAAGTTCGATGCACATGCTTTTGAATAATAAAGTTCGATGCGCATCCTTTTGAATAATAAAGTTCGATGCACGTGCTTTTGAATAATAAAGTTCGATGCACATGCTTTTGTTTAATAAAGTTCGATGCGCTTGCTTTTGAATAATAAAGTTCGATGCACGTGCTTTTGAATAATAAAGTTCGATGCACGTGCTTTTGAATAATAAAGTTCGATGCACATGCTTTTGTTTAATAAAGTTCGATGCGCTTGCTTTTGAATAATAAAGTTCGATGCACGTGCCTTTGAATAATAAAGTTCGATGCACGTGCTTTTGAATAATAAAGTTCGATGCACGTGCTTTTGAATAATAAAGTTCGATGCACGTGCTTTTGAATAATAAAGTTCGATGCACATGCTTTTGAATAATAAAGTTCGATGCACGTGCTTTTGAATAATAAAGTTCGATGCACTTGCTTTTAATTAATAAAGTTCGATGCACGTGCTTTTGAATAATAAAGTTCGATGCACGTGCTTTTGAATAATAAAGTTCGATGCACGTGCTTTTGAATAATAAAGTTCGATGCACATGCTTTTGGTTAATAAAGTTCGATGCACGTGTTTTTGAATAATAAAGTTCGATGCACATGCTTTTGACTAATCAAGTTCGATGCACATGCTTTTGATTAATAAAGTTCGATCCGCTTGCTTTTGATTAATAAAGTTCGATCCGCTTGCTTTTGAATAATAAAGTTCGATGCACTTGCTTTTAAATAATAAAGTTCGATGCACGTGCTTTTGAATAATCAAGTTCGATGCACATGCTTTTGGTTAATAAAGCTCGATACACTTGCTTTTGAATAATAAATGGCCAGCGGCATGGGGTCATAAAATGCAATTTCCCCAGGCGTATTAAATCCCATTAAGGCAGCGACCCAGCAGCCAGTCAATTTCCTTTGACCCAGGACCGCTTCCATTCCAGCCCCGTCGTCCCTCCATCAGATTCTTTTTGGGCTTCCCGCGCCCCTGCCTCGACCTGTACATCAGCAAGAAAGAAGCCTGTTATTGATTGATGGAGGAGGCAGTGGTACGTAAAATATAAGCATCAACAATTAATGGACCAGGTAGTATATGTGTGTGTGTGTATATATATATATATATATATATATATATATATATATATATATATATATATATATATATATATATGTGTGTGTGTGTGTATATATATATATATATATATATTGTGTATGTGTCTTATATACAGATATACATTTAAATGGTATATGTATTATATATATACATACATATATATATATATATATATATATATATATATATATATATATATATATGCATGTATGTATGTATAAATCATTGTGTATACATGCAATAAGGCAGAGAGAGAGAGAGAGAATATTATATTGCTGTACAATTAAGGTATTTATGCAATGTATATCGTATTAAGCCTACCACACTTTTACGAAATTTAATTTACTTAATATGTGCGCATTATTTCCTTTTCATTAATTCCGGCTTTTCAGAAAGACGTTGACCTGATTAAGATTTAATGGCATACTTTTTCATTCTGCTTTCTCGTAATATAAGCATACCTCTGGCAGTTTTTTTGGCGACTATTCTGAAATCTAGGGAGAAATGTCTATTCTTTATAAATCCTTGAAGTGAAAACTTGGTGTGTTTTGGGTTAAAAATCACATGTCCATTGTATTCCCTTAGATCTAGTGGATAGGATTGGTAGATTTCATAACTGCCTCAGCCCAAAAGAGTCTTCCCCCCCCCCTCACAAGCAATAAAAAAGATAGAATCTTGAACTTTGAATTACATTACGGGTCTGAATTCGACTCAGTATGAGATGAAGTAAATTCTTGCGACATGCACTTTGTCAAATCTTTGTACACATTTCTCTCCCAGAGAGGAGTTCGAAGCTCGGCATTGCAAGGGAAAGATTCTGCAATCGTTCTTCTATTGGGAAATTCAAAGGCTTTCATGAGAATCATATCCCTTAATATCACCCATTGTGTCTTCCACAATATCTCAGCCAAAATAGCATCAACATTAGGGATTGCATTGTAAGGGATGTTGAAATTTGCGTAACACGGATTCAGTGATTCCGCTTCAGAAGTCTTTTTAACTTGACTCCGGCTTTCATTCATTGTCTTCTGTTGACATTTATGTTCTTCTGTATTGTTATTCGGCGTTTAAATATCTCTCAAAAGATTACTAAACAGATTGCCTGGGCTGACACGAAAATGTAATGTAGGAGGTTTATGTTTGTTCTGATTAGAATAACCAACAATTCCCTATTCAAAATTGTTCAGTTATTTATCATTCCACCAATGACTGCATATTTATCATTATGTCCTGACAAATATCTTTATAACATTACGAAAACTCTTAATATCTGAACAGCCATTTTAACCTTAAATTCTCAGAAAGGACATTGTAGCTAAGGGTTGAACTATTGGAAGCCAGAAAGCATTTCATTATTTAACCGCATAACATAAGAAAGGAAGTTTCTGACTCAAATTTTCCATCGTATGTGGAATTTTTCTTTCTTGCGTTTTGTCCATTGTTGACAAAATTCATTGATCCGTTCATAGGAAAGTTTAAGATACCGGTACAGTAGTCACGTTCGCCGCTCCATTGCCATCCACATCTGCTCTGAGAAGAAAAAGTTTCCATCTTATTTGTTTCAAAACCAAGTACATATTGGAATTAAAAACGACAGGGCCAAAAGCAGTCGAAAAATCTCCAGCTTACTGGTAAAACCTGTCACATGATACCAGAACAATTATATTTCTGTTTTTATTTCAGCACATTCCCTTTTGCTTTTCCTATCTTTAATTGGGAATTATTATTAACGAATATACAAACGCTAGTTCCGATGAATGTATTCTTTTCATAACAACATTTTCGACTCATGCGATCAGAAGCATCAAAGTATAAGAAGCAATAAAGAGATTAGAAAACCGCGTAAAACAGTTCTCGTGTTTCAGCTATTCAATGCAGTGAATTACAAACAAGAAAGGACTTTCAGAATATCAAAGTAATCTAGAGCTGTAATGACGAGGAAGAAGCCGGATTAAGCAACACGTGCAGGAATGTAATAAAATTCATCGTTTCATGCACCGCCTCACAGAGGTTAACCCTCGTAGGTGGATTATTATCCGCTGGAGTCAGGTTCATTAAGCATTACCATTGCTGAACAGCGAAGGGAAAACTGGTGGAACGGGGGAAGGGAATATTGTTGGAAAGGGGGCGAAGGGAATATTGTTGGAAAGGGGGGAAGGGAATATTGTTGGAAAGGGGGGAAGGGAATATTGTTGAAAGGGAAATATTGTTGAAAAGGGGGAAGGAATATTGTTGGAAAGGGGCGAAGGAATATTGTTGGAAAGGGGCGAAGGGAATATTGTTGGAAAGGGGGCGAAGGAATATTGGGAGAGAGAAGGAATATTGTTGGAAAGGGGCGAAGGAATATTGGGAATATTGTTGGAAAGGGGCAAAAAGGGGGCGAAGGGAATATTGTTGCAAAGGGGAAGGGAATATTGTTGGAAAGGGGGAAGGAATATTGAAGGGGGAAGGAATATTGTTGGAAAGGGCGAAGGGAATATTGTTGGAAAGGGGAAGGGGAATATTGTTGGAAAGGGGGCGAAGGGAATATTGTTGGAAAGGGGAAGGGAATATTGTTGGAAAGGGGGGAAGGAATATTGTTGGAAAGGGGAAGGAATATTGTTGGAAAGGGGGAAGGAATATTGTTGGAATATTGTTGGAAAGGGGGAGGGAATATTGTTGGAAAGGCGATATTGTTGGAAAAGGGGAAGGGAATATTGTTGAAAGGGGCTGAAGGGAACATTGTTGAAAGGGAGAAGGAATATTGTTGGAAAGGGGAAGGGGAATATTGTTGGAAAGAAAGGGTTGGAAAGGAAAGGAATATTGTTGGAAAGGTGTTGGAAAGGAGGAAGGGAATATTGTTGGAAAGGGGGAAGGAATATTGTTGGAAAGGAAGGGAACATTGTTGGAAAGGAAGGGAATATTGTTGGAAAGGGGCGAAATTGTTGAAAGGGGGAGGAATATCATTGGAAATGGGGGGAAGGGAATATTGTTCGAAAGAAGGAATATTGTTGGAAGAGGGGGAGGGGAATATTGTTGAAAGGAGATGAATAGTGGGAAAGGGGAAGGGAATATTGTTAGAAAGGGGAAATTGGAATGGAAAGGGAATATTGTTGAATATTGGTGGAAAGTGTGGGAAGGATATATTGGTGAAAGGGGGGAAATGGAATATTTGGAATGTAGAATGGAATGGTGGAATAAATGGAAATGGGGAATGGAATCGGTGGATTATTGGGAATAATGGGGAAATGGAATATTGGTGGAATGGGGAAGGAATGGGGAATAGGGAAATGGAATATCAGTGGAATGGGAAATGGAATATTGGTGGAATGGGGGAAGGGAATATTGGTGGAATGGGGAAATGGAAATGGAATGGGAAGAGAATATTGGTGGAATGGGGAAATGGAATATTGGGTGGAATGGAAATGGAACTGGGAAGGAATATTGCCAGAATGGGGGAAGGAATATTGGTGGAATAGGAAATGGAATATTGGTGGAATGGGGAAGGAATATTGGTGGAATTGGAATATTGGTGGAATGGGGGAAATGGAATATGGAATATTGGTGGAATGGGGGAAGGGAATATTGGTGGAATGGGGAAATGGAATATTGGTGGAATGGGGAAATGGAATATTGGTGGAATGGAAGGAAATTGAATGGGGAAGGGAATATTGGTGGAATGGAATATTGGGGAATGGGGAAGGGAATATTGGTGGAATGGGGAAATGGAATATTGAATGGGGGAAGGGAATATTGGTGGAATGGGGAAAATGGAATATTGATGGAATGGGGGAATAATGGAATGGGGGAAGGGAATATTGGTGGAATGGGAAATGGAATATTGGTGGAATGGGGGAAGGGAATATTGGTGGAATGGGGAAATGGAATATTGGTGGAATGGGGAAATGGAATATTGGTGGAATGGGGGGAAGGGAATGGGAAATGGAATATTGGTGGAATGGGGGAAGGGAATATTGGTGGAATGGGGAAATGGAATATTGGTGGAATGGGGGAATGGAATATTGGTGGAATGGGGAAATGGAATATTGGTGAATGGGGAAATGGAATATTGGTGGAATGGGGGAATGGAATATTGGTGGAATGGGGAAATGGAATAATGGGGAAGGAATATTGCCCAGAATGGGGAAAGGGAATATTTATGGAATATTGGAAATGGGGGAATATTGGTGGAATGGGAAATGGAATATTGGTGGAATGGGGAAGGGAATATTGGAATGGGGAAATGGAATATTGATGGAATGGGAAATGGAATATTGTGGAATGGGAAATGGAATATTGGTGGAATGGGGAAATGGAATAGAATGGGGAAATGGAATATTGGTGGAATGGGGGAAGGGAATATTGGTGGAATTGGAATGGTGGAATGGGGAAATGGAATATTGGTGGTGGAATGGGGAATATTGGAATAAATGGAATATTGGAAATGGAATATTGGAATGGGAAATGGAATATTGGTGGAATGGGGGAAGGGAATATTGGTGGAATGGGGAAATGGAATATTGGTGGAATGGGGAAATGGAATATTGGTGGAATGGGGGAAGGGAATATTGCCAGAATGGGGAAGGGAATATTGGTGGAATGGGGAAATGGAATATTGGTGGAATGGGGAAATGGAATATTGGTGGAATGGGGAAATGGAATATTGGTGGAATGGGGAAATGGAATATTGGTGGAATGGGGGAAGGGAATATTGGTGGAATGGGGAAATGGAATATTGGTGGAATGGGGGAAGGGAATATTGGTGGAATGGGGAAATGGAATATTGGTGGAATGGGGAAATGGAATATTGGTGGAATGGGGAAATGGAATATTGGTGGAATGGGGAAATGGAATATTGGTGGAATGGGGAAAATATTGGAATGGGAAATGGAATATTGGTGGAATGGGGAAATGGAAGGAATAATTGCCAGAATGGGGAAAGGGAATATTGGTGGAATAGGGAAATGGAATATTGGTGGAATGGGGGAAGGGAATATTGGTGGAATGGGGAAATGGAATATTGGTGGAATGGGGAAGGAATATTGGAATGGGGAAAGGAATATTGGAATAGGAAATGGAATATTGGTGGAATGGGGAAGGGAATATTGGTGGAATGGGGAAATGGAATATTGGTGGAATGGGGAAGGAATATTGCCAGAATGGGAAGGAATGGAAATGGAATATTGGTGGAATGGGGGAAGGAATATTGGTGGAATGGGGAAGGAATATTGGTGGAATGGGGAAATGGAATAATGCCGGAATGGGGAAGGAAGGGGTGGAATGGGGAAATGGAATATTGCCGGAATGGGGGAAGGGAATATTGGTGGAATTGGGAAATGGAATATTGGTGGAATGGGGGAAGGGAATATTGGTGGAATGGGGAAATGAAATATTGCCGGAGTGGGGGAAGGGAATATTGGTGGAATGGGGAAATGGCATATTGGTGGAATGGGGAAATGGAATATTGCCAGAATGGGGGAAGGGAATATTGGTGGAATGGGGAAATGGAATATTGGTGGAATGGGGGAAGGGAATATTAGTGGAACAGAGAATCGAATCGTTACAGTTATAATAATTCGAATATGATTACTTTTATTTAAGAGTTACGATAATAGTTCATATGACTAGTTTTAAGTGGCCTGTAACAACAGGGAATTATCTCTTACTTTATATTAGTCATTTTATAATGGGGGACAGCTGACTCAGTATTTCATTTGGTTGTAGTGATGGGAGTTTATCTCGGAGTTTATTTTGCTATATGTTATAGGTATGAAATTATTTACACTTCATTGTCGAGCCAAAGGGGTTATGATAACTGACTTTGCTCTTTATTTCAGTATTCGCAGCGTTATGTGGTGTGAAGTTAACATATTTTAATTTGCTTGGTTGTAAGTCATTTTTCCTTACTATCCCATTTACTGAGTCATTTTACTTTCCTCAATAATTACTTTGTTATGAAGTATTCCTCTCCATTTTTAGTTTTCTGTAAAAGAAAACTATTGTGCCGGTTTTGTCTCTCCGTCCGCACTTTTTCTGTCCGCCCTCAGATCTTAAAAACTACTAAGGCTAGAGGGCTGCAAATTGGTATGTTGATCATCCCCCCTCCATTTGTCAAACATACCAAATTGCAGCCCTCTATCCTCAGTAGTTTTTATTCTATTTAAGGTTAAATTTAGCCATAATCGTGCTTCTGGCAGCGATATAGGATAGGCCACCACCGGGCCGTCGTTAAAGTTTCGTGGACCGCGGCTCATACAGTATTATACCTAGACCACCGAAAGATAGATCTATTTTCTATGGCCTTGATTATACGATGTACAGAAAACTCGATTGCGCCGAAGAAACTTCGGCGCATTTTTGACTTGTTTCTTTACTGATTACTTTATAAATTATCGTATCGCAGACTCATCTTCATGTGACCACCAGAAAGTCGATTGACTTTCTACAGTTGTTTTGTCCTCTTTAAGAGGGGTCAGATAGTTTGTAATCGGTCACGCCCCCCGAGTATAAAGTCATCTCTTTTTCAAACGCTTCAATAATTTCTTACTACTCTTGATTAGCGGTCACTTGAAAAAAATCCCTGTTGATTTCAAATGGAGTATCAGAAACGAAAACAATCATAAAATTCATTTTTCCTCGTGCTGGCCTTTGTAAAATAACTTATTGGGTTCAGCTAGAACTTTTAATATTCATTTTTGTTCGATGGTAACCTTGTGACTTCGGAATGAGACGTTATTCATCATTTTCAGACTGGAACTTCCAGTGCAACAAAACTTTCTGATTATATAGGTTTATGTTTCGGGAGAATCTGTATTGGGTAACCAAACAGCCGATACCATACTGAAATACAAAAGCATTTGTTTTACTGCTTTTGCATCGTAAACATCAATTAACTATAAGCTATGACAGTTCATAACTTTCTCATTACCTCTCTGACGTACTTTGGCAGTGATTACGTTACGTATGGAAAAAGTACAGTGTCCTCCATGACGATCACATTTGCGCAAAATTCAGGTCATTAAAACAACCGATGGGTAGACCAATTCCAGGAGTGCTAAACGTGTAGTTAGAGGAAGGATAGAAAACATCAAACAGGTATTTTCAGTGCTTCGAAAGATTATTGGTAGTTTTAATCATAACCATAATGTTGTATTCTCATTGAAATTATATTCTCACTGAAATAATAAAGCATCAGAAATGACTTAAAGAACTTCCAGTGCTGGTGGGTACAGCGTTCGGATCTTACTTGCTTGGTCCGTGGTCCGTGTACGGAATACCACTCACTAGACCAACCTATTGTAAATAGGTACCAGCGTCT
>NC_089791.1:35757382-35767382 GCF_040412425.1 Macrobrachium rosenbergii
ATCTATATCACATATATATATATATATAGATATATATATTTATATATATATATATGTATGTACATTTATATATATATATATATATATATATATATATATATATATATATATATATATATATATACATACGTACATACATGCTTAAAAATCACAGTGGATGCACGTGACTTCAGTACATAAGCGAAGCGAATCCCACAGGAAAATGCCAAGCAGAAGTTCGGTACCAAGCGCTTGCACGATTGCACCGTAGCTGCCATTACTTTATAAAGGGATGCATTTTCCATGGAAAGTATTTCTCTTACGACAATGAAATTACAGTTTAGGAGAACTCAAATTACTTGCTTATGTAGGGTGTACTCTTTTCTAAAACGGTCTTGAATTTCTTTTGGTATGACATTCACAAATATCTTCAGCGCCGTTTCGTTCCAGCCTGAAATTCATCACATTTACACTACGGGAAGCGCAAACTTTTAAATGAAAGAGAATGAATGTTTATGCTCTCTGGGCATATCCTCAGAGTGAAGAAGAGGATGAGTACACAGCATTTTCGCTGCCTACAAAACGGGGTTGAAAATATTCACGTCACATAAGCTACGTCTCCTATTTTTCTCTTAGTTCAGCCGAGTTGCGTCCCAAGGGTTAGTAAATGCATGTGCGCTGTCAGCATAATTCTTGTGGCTCTCCTCGCCGAATGGAATTTATATATTTTGGGAACTCGTGGCATGACAGGAAGAATGAACGATGGCCCTGAAATGTAGACTCAGAAGAGGACTTTGCCGAAGAAAACCGTATTTTAGACGGATAATACTGAAGTTGATATTCATCCCACTGGCATTTTCAGAATAGTAAAACGAAAACGTAAAGCCGATTCTAAGTGAATACCTTCAGAATTCAGAATTAGGAAAAGTAGACTGAAATTCATTCGCTTAATATTCATTTCATGCTGCTTCACGTAGTGTGATAATTAATGTGAAAACAGGCGAGTTGGGTCATTATCATCAAATTTCCTTTGTTCGTCCACCCAACCCGGGCAAAATAGTTTTACTCACGAATCAGTGGACCAGGTTCTCACCGAGTCAGAAATATGTTAATTACGCAGAGGTTGCTCTTTTATTATTTAGAGGCCCTTTATTTTACAATGAAAAGGGCTTTATTAGACATTCTTCTTTCAGCATTTTACTCTAGATTTTATTAATAGGTAATATTTATTTGGAGTGGCTCCTGATTTCTCAAACACCCAGTTTCGATATGCTTTTGAAATACTTTGGCATATGAATGGTTCAGGTATAAACCCACGTCCTGGTATCTTATCATTTTCATGAGACAAAGAATTATAATTGCCTGAAGTTTAGCTCTATTTTGTGTCATCTTTTTGCAGAAAAAGGTTCATACTGATATTCAAGAACTTCAGACAGACGAAGAGATGTGCATGCAGTTTGTGAAGACATGATACACCCACTTTAGTCTAAATTAGCTTATACTAAATGATTTTAAATGATTAAAATTTCCAGATACACTGTTTCAAGCACCGCCGTAGGGGGGTAGTGCTGTCAGTGCACCTCACGGGGTGCACTGTAGGCATTACTAAAGGTTCTTTGCAGCGTCCCTTCGGCCCCTAGCTGCAACCCCTTTCATTCCTTTTACTGTACCTCCATTCATATTATCTTTCTTCCACCTTGCTATCCACCCCCTCCTAACAATTATTTCATAGTGTAACTGCGGGATTTTCCTCCCGTTACACCTTTCAAACCTACCTGCTCTCAATTTCCTTATTAGCGCTGATTGTCCTCATAGGTCCCAGTGCTTGGCCTTTGGCATAACTCTATATTCCATTCCGCTGTTTCAAGCGAGACTCGGGAGTTTCGTATCACCTAGCTTGAAAAAAAAAAAATAAAAAAAAAATATATATATATATTTTTTTTTTTACCTGGAATAGAACGTAAATTAATACTATTATTATCTAGGTGTGAATTCATTAGAAGAATAAGATTGTGGTTAACGCGTGAGAAGCATTGTTAAAGCGGACCCAAGGTTGGAACTTAAATAGTTGCAGTGGTATACTGAAGTCCACGGCTGCACGCTTTCTCTCAGTGTACCTGCACGTAGATCATCTGAATTAATTCGGTTTGAATACGCTGTCTCTCAGTGTACACACATGTAGATCAACTGGTTTGATTCAGAGAGAATTGGCCTCATTTGGCGACTGGACGTCTGTGGCGTGATTTCTGTCAATGCTTTGCACGCAAAAGCGACAAAATTTGATTTTTCCTGAGTTGGATTTACGTCCCCGAGCCGACAGGTCGTTGAGTATGTGTATATATATATGTATGTATATATATATATATATATATATATATATATATATATATATATATATATATATATATATATATATATATATATATATATATATATGTGTGTGTGTGTGTGTGTGTGGTGTGTGTGTGAAGATAAAAGGCCCATAAAACTATTTGGACATTGCAACCATATATTTCGAGCAATTCCTTCTGTGCAATGTCCAAATATTGTTTTATGGGCCTTTTTTATCTTTATATATATTATACTGTAGTATTACAGTAAACACACATTCATACATATACATATATATATACATATATATATATATATATATATATATATATATATATATATATATATATATATATATATATATATATATGTATATATATGTAAACATATACATACAAAGAATACAGTAAATATGAATTTTTGTCAAGACGTCATGCTGACTGCTTGCTTATTTCTTGGCAAAGTAAAATATATTCTTGCAGCCATTGGTCGAAAGTGATACAGAGAGCAAAGACTTCGTGGCAGCTGCTATTGTTGATCGAGCTCGTCCAGCCAATTTTCCCGTCTGGTTTTTTTTTTTTTTTTATCTTCCATTTTCGCCCGTTTCCAAATTTCATCGCTTAAGGGATTTTGAAAGAGGTTTAACATTGTCTTGAAGTGTTGTAAACGCACGCATTTGTAGAAGCCGGACATGCTTGAAGGCTGGCGGGATGGATTTAAC
Organism: Macrobrachium rosenbergii; assembly: GCF_040412425.1. Lineage (NCBI taxonomy): Eukaryota > Metazoa > Arthropoda > Malacostraca > Decapoda > Palaemonidae > Macrobrachium > Macrobrachium rosenbergii. The sequence continues at coordinate 35,760,414 of NC_089791.1, forward strand.
CGTATGGGGTAACATACAAGAATTTTGAAGAAAATACTCAGGCAATAAAAGATAAGGCAAGGATAAAAAAAGAAGAGAAAAAATAGGCCATTCAGCGTGACCCGCTGTGTAGCAAGATGGATATGAGAAATAGTAAACATTTTGCATCGTCAGGATAAACATATTCAGGACAAAATTCTAGCAGATGTGCGGTGTTGGTCAGTCTGTGATCAAAATGCTTGCAACCAGTGTTTGTATGTATTTGAATGTTCTTCATTGGATGGGGTGGGTAGAGCTCTCGGCTAGCACGCTGTTGGCCCAGCGGTCGACTCTCCGACCGGCCAATGAAGAATTAGAGGAATTTATTTCTGGTGATAGAAATTCGTTTTCCGTCATAACGTGGTTAGTATTCCACAATAAGCTGTAGGTCCCGTTGTTAGGTAACCAGTTGGTTCTTAGCCACGTAAAATAGATCTAATCCTTCGGGCCAGCCCTCTCTAGGAGAGCTGTTAATCAGCTTAGTGGTCTGGTTAAACTAAGATATATTTAATGTATTTTTGAATCAAAAATTTATCTGAAAAACATACACACTGTTTCCTTTCAGTCAGATTTTCGTGGACGCTTCAGTGTGGTAATGATTCAAAATGTTGCAAGCTGCGTAATGCAACGACGAATCGTTATGAAAATGCTAACCTGCGAAAATACACGAAGTTTGGTGCTGATTTCCAAAGAGGCAAATGTTCTCTCAGAATTTTAATTGCCGGAAGACAAGCACATGCTTCTGAAACGGTTCATAAATAATTTATTTTGGTTTTTAATTTATGAGAAATTTTTGAATTAGGTGCCAGACCGAAGCATCCACGAAACATTAACTAAAAATAAATCAGAAAATCCTTTGCCTTATAAGGTTAATAAAAATTCCTTGTATATCAGAATCTGCAGTACAATTACTGTATAGATAATGATCAACTAAGATACAGAGATGTAGGAATACTGGAACTCAGGAAACTGTATATCAACGCCAAATCTGATTTTAAGTCTAGTTTTTAGATTCTATGACTCTAATCGGATTGAGACTTCTCAGAAATGCGGAATGCTCAGTGAAAAAGAATGCGTTGCCACTATGATCATCCTAAGGCAGATTTGAAATTAAAGCTTAGAAAACGAATGTTAGGGAATGTTGGGAATGAATCAGCTGACAAACAAATTCGAGTTTAAGGACAAATGGTAAGCGGAAACAGATAGTGTCGACGTCAGCGAACGAGCGCGCTTAATGCAATCATCTATTATATTAATTTCCTTGACTGCCTTTCTGCGTGTGTTGTGTGTGTGTGTGTGTGTGTGTGTGTGTGTGTGTGTGTGTGTGTGTGTGTATTCCTCCACTTCCTCTTCTATTGTATTAATTTGCTTGGCTGCTTTCTTCTCAAAGATTTGGATTTTAAGCTATGTAAAGATTTAGGAGAAGAGCACAGAGAAATAGTACAAAGTTAATAAAAAAAAATCTGGCCATTTTAATCCGAGCTCGAGCTCTGACATACAAAGATGATTACATTGCTGATAAATTCCTTACAAAACTGAAACTAGTCGTTGATGAAATTATTCAGGATAATACACTTCCTCTAGCGGTTTTGATTCCGGCTCATGCATGCAACGCTTGTGCAACCTCTTGCAGAAGTAAAGGCAAGTATAACACCACCTTCATTGGCGAACAGAATAAAATCAGGATTAACATCCACTGATGCAATAGTTATCTAAATTATATAGATTAACATTCACTGATGCAATAGTCATCTAAATTATATAGATCTGTAAGCAAAATAAAAATAATTAAATGTCTCAAGAAACTGAAACTGGCGGGCGAAAAAATAAGACGAAATAAAAAATTATAATTGGTATCTAGATTTGTATTGTTCAGGCCATGTAATACTTTTCCCCGTTTTGCAGTTGCAAAAACACGCCATCGAAAAAATTAGTAAGAATGAAGGAGAGAGAATTATGCAGCTAAAAATTTGTACTCCGTTTTGCATCATGTACCTTTCCACCTATATTTGCGTTACAAAAAAATTATTAAAAATAGCATTAAGGTGCGTGTATGAATTTACATGTAAAACAACTGTGTCATTTCCCATTTTACCATTCATTTTCCAATATATTTTTGTGAAAACAACAGACGTTTATATAGGTTTTCTTCATGAATTTCGGGGATAGCGCCGTCAGTGCACCCCACACGGTGCGCTGTAGGCATTACCTAAGGTTCTTTGCAGCGCCCCTTCTGCCCCTAGCTGCAACCCCTTACGTTCCTTTTACTGTAACTCCATTCATATTTTCTTTCTTCCATCTTGCTATTCACCCTCTCCTAACAATTGTTTCCTAATGCAACGCGAGGCTTTCCTCCTGTTACACCTTTCAAACCTTTCTATTCTCAATTTCCCTTTCAGCGCTGAAAGGGAAATTTGCCTAAATCCTATATTCCGTTCATGAATTTACATAGAAAATGCAAGGAAAATCATACGTATAAAAATATTTGCTGTATAAAAATGCTGTTTCCTACACGAAAGCAGTAGTTATAGAGGAAAACAGGTGCTTGGAGACGCATTGAAAGTGCTTGTTAAGGCATCTTGGGCAGAAGGAGCTTCAGCCTGGCTGGGCTGACCTGTGTTTGAGAGAGAGAGAGAGAGCCGAAGAATCGTCTGTTTATAACCTCGTGGCAAAGGAAGTCATATTTTTCACTCGTATTTTTCTTTGGTTGTTTTCTGTCGTCTTGATTTCTGACGCCCACTTTGACTCGAGACGGACTGCGAGCGACAGCAAAATCTCAGGAATTTTCGAGAAACGCGAATCTGGAATTTGCTCATCCTTGGCACAAGCCTGCGGTAATGATAATTATCAAGGCTGGTGAGACAAAAACAATAAAATTAAGTAGAACAGGACTTCAGTTTCCCCGTCAGTCAGGCGAATCTGTACCGCATGCATATTCAAATAATAAAAAAAAAATATAGGAGCTTTCGGTGCATGTGAATGGGATTTTTAGGTCATACTTCATTCCTTTGTGCCTGCGCAAATAGAAATATAACCGAAGCTTTTGTAACTTACGAAGATTGGAAATATAACACACATTTTAGAACTTTTCATATATTTTCGTATTTTACATTTAACTTTCGGCTCGCGCATGAATAGGAAAATATATATGTAGATCATTCCCAGCTGGAATATGCAAATATGCGGTTAATATGATTAAATAATCGCGGACATTTTTTATTTTTATTGGCGCCTGTATGTGATGCCTTTTATATTCTTGCGTATGCTTCATTGTACTGTTTTTTTTTTACTTTTTTTGAATTTCACGGGCAGTTATAATTGTCAACAAGTGTTCTGCGTCGCTTTTATAGGTTTTATGGTGTAGAAACTTTTAAACTGTATACATAAAGAATAGTAAACATCGGGAAGAAGATCATATTGATTATATAAAACGGTTATTCGCATATTCCATCTGGGAATGGTCTTTATGTATTTCCCCTTTTCATGTGCGGAACAAATTTCATTCGGAAATACGAAAATATACGAAAAATTTTGAAATGTGTGTTGTTTTGTGTTTATATTCATTATATATAGCTGCAGTACTGCAGTGACGCTTGTAACCAAATTTAGGACAGAAAATCGAGTAATGAAAATAAAAAAAAAAAAAAATTCCCTCGAAAATAGATGCCAATCAATTGGAAACGAAGTTAGGACTCGCCGCTTTGATGTATAAAAATAATGGACTTAACAAAATAAAAATGAACAAAAACAGGGTTTGTGGATTGTATCTAGCGAAAGAGGATTTGCTCTTCAGTTTTTGTATAAAAATATTCCCTGTATAAAAATGCCAAAAGCTGTTTTCTATTCCATGCATTGTTGATACGCCTTTTTGGTCTCTCGATTTGTGAAAAATGTATCCAATTCGTTTAAAATTAATTATATTTTTCAATAGGGATCACCATATAATTCTTCCCATAGATTCTGCAATATCTTTACATCAGTGGTGTGGTGCGATTGGTTTTCCAAATGGGTTTTTGATGTTCTGATTTTTGTACACTAGTTAACGGAAATCTAAGTAGGGATGGAAATATTAAGTAAGGGTTGAAATATTGCGTGTTCAGCATTTCATCAATCACTCAATAAAAAGTTGCAAAAAAGTTATTCGACTCCTAATTAAAAAAAACCTAATTATCAAGACAATGTTTAGTGATTATAGCACATAATTCACATAAATATATACTGTTCGCTTCCAATAGCCTTTATTTCCATGGAAAATGATAAATGGTTATTCTTATGGGACATTATATCGATAAATGGAAATCTCAGTATAATCAGTGATTGCTGAGTCGTTTTTGTCACGGGAACAGGGACTAGTAGCGAACTAATAAAACCCAATAATAATAATAATAATAATGATAATAATAATAATAATAATAAAACCCAATAATAATAATAATAATAATAATAATAATAATAATAATAATAATAATGAAAGAATTATGCAAAAAAAAAACAAGCTTTCCTTGAACAATTTTCTTCCTGTAACCAAACAAACTCAAGTGGTAGAAGGTACAATGAACAAAGTATTATATAGACTGTAAATGAAATTACAGTGTCTATCTTGTTATTTTTCTGCGTATAATGAATTTCGTGTTTAGATTTACCGTCCTCCAGGCCGGGCAGTCTCTCTCACCGTTGGTCTCTATGTAATTCTGCAGAATAGTGGTTCCTTGGTTCGATTACCCGGACGGTACGTAACGTCTCAGAGTCGTGACTTACCATGCCGACCCTTTTACCACATTACTCACGTTATGAATAGACTAATATTTAGATGAAGATACTTTTCCTAATACTGCAAATGTGAAAGAAATTGATTTAGGCAGAATTCACTAGAATGTATTATGTCAGCACATTGCATATTGTAATACGATGAAAAGTTGATGACTGAATATTTTTTCCTTCCTGTTTATTATTTTCAGGCGATTTAATTTTTATCATTTTTACAAATTCAGAGTTCGGAGAAAGATCTCGTACAAAAAAAAAAAATGAAAGTAGACTGGAAAGACTAACTTACACAATATTGTGGAAATGAAGTCATATTATTATTATTATTATTATTATTATTATTAACAAGCCCACCAAAGGGGCCACTAACTTGAAATTCAAGCTTCCAAAGAATATGGTGTTCATTAGGAAGAAGTAAGAGGGGGCAAAGGGAAATACAGAAAGGAGAAAAAAAATAAATCAGTAAATTAACAAATAGATGAAAATATATTAAAAATTTACATAAATATATAAAAGTAATGTGACAGAGTAAAGCAACTGTTCGGGTCGCAATTTCCTGAGATGTATGCAAGTAATGCACCAGCCCCGGTTTTTTTTCCATGCCCCAGTTCTTCATTGGATGGGTGGGTAGAGCTCTCGGCTAGCACGCCGTTGGCCCAGCGTTCGACTCTCTGACCGGCCAATGAAGAATTAGAGGAATTTATTTCTGGTGATAGAAATTCATTTCTCGTCGTAATGTGGTTCGGATTCCACAATAAGCTGTAGGTCCCGTTGCTAGGTAACCAGTTGGTTCTTAGCCACGTAAAATAAATCTAATCCTTCGGGCCAGCCCTAGGAGAGCTGTTAATCAGCTCAGTGGTCTGGTTAAACTAAGATATACTTAACTTTTTGCCATGCCCTAGGTTAGGTTAGAAGGTTAGGTTAGATTACATTTTTATCTCTGAAGAAATTTTGGTGTGGGAAACCTAATGAGATCATTTTCAAGAAAATTCTATGGTTAGTTTTTAAGATATGGCGTCCCGCTTTTTTCAGGGAAAGGTCTCGGTACTCGGTTACCTCTCGGGAAAATGCGTTCAGCTCCTGAATTTCCTTCCTGATCATATGTGAAGAGGCGGGGAGGAACAAATGTGGAAAATGTGTCGTAGCTTAAAGTCAGTCATCCGAAACAGAAAAATATGCGTACATTGACATGGGCAAATTCCTCATGAAAATATTCAATAAAGAAGTGACTTCTGAAAAATATGCATACATATATATATGTGTGCATATATATTTCTATACATGGGCGCCCGGTAAATTATTCTATATATATGTCTAAATATATATATATATATATAAAGAAGTGACTTTCTCTGAATATACACACACACACATACATATATATATACATATATATATATATATATATATATATATATATATATTTATATATATATATATATTTATATATATATATATATATTTATATATATATATATATATTTATATATATGATATATATATATATATAGAAATTATTTTCGAGGACACACACACACACACATGAAATATACTGTCCCCAAAACCTTTGCAAACGCACGACCCAGAATTTTCCAGTTATATAAAACCATGATATGTTAGACTTGCGAGCAGGGACAATTTTATCGAGGGTAAAAAGTCTTTTTTTACGTTGCGAGAAGCAGACCTTTGTAAATGAACACGCAACGTCAAAGCTCGGGAAACGGAATTAAATTTCTGTTTTGGGACAACAAAGGAATTTTATCTAATTTTTGGACTGTATATCTATCACTGTTAAAAGAATTCTGAAGAAAAGAAGTGTGCTCATTACTGGAATATCGGCAAAAAAGAATAGTAACACACAATTTGAAATTTCAAGTTCTGGTATTAGTTTATTAAAAAAAAAAGAGGGGGGATTTCATTTTGAAAAAAAAATGGCCAAATAAAAATCCCAGGTTATTGCAACAACGTCACCTTTAAAGCTGATATTGAGTGAACGCCGGTAGGAAATATATTTTTGAGTCTTATATTCAAGAAACATATCTATTCCTGACCTACTTCACTTCAATATTATCATAATGTCTTGAGTTGCCTTGTACTCCCAGTCCTGCGGCATTTTATGTGTACCCTGTCACAAACACATTCACAAGTCCCTGAGAATTCTTTTATAAAAACTACAAGTCTTCATAG
>NC_089791.1:35772382-35802382 GCF_040412425.1 Macrobrachium rosenbergii
ATATATATATATATATATATATATGTGTGTGTGTATCATATATAATATATGGATATATATATATATACAAATGTATATATATGTATATATATATGTGTGTGTGTGTGTGTATCGGTTTTGAATAACAGATTATTTAAAATTTCTTTTGACATGTCTTGGTTGTTTTTCAATTAAACTGACTAAATGCCAGCATAGTATTTAAACTCTGAAAGTTTATTTGTGATTTGATATAGGACATTTTATTAGTTTGCATATTGTAAGTGAAATAAAAAGAAAAACATCAAAAACTGAAATGATTTATTCTTTGAAAAAAGGGCTTAAACATATGTAAAAACTATTGCGGCATCAAGACGGTACTTACTGTAACGATATCAGCATCCTGCCCTGCAAATCAACTGTAATAAAGAAAACGAGAAATAAAAAATTCTCTTTTACACCACAATAAATGGGTAACTACAGTAAGATCATCAGTCCTTGCGTTCATTTGAGCTGACATGACTTTTGACTCTGAAAAAAATGGAATATTTGTTAATGAAAAAAATTATTCCAATCTTGAGGGCAAAAAAAGATTATCCAATAATAAATGGCAGTAATTCTATAGCAAGTTTCATGAAATTCGGTCCCCAGTTCTTTTCGATAAACCACGAAAAAAAAGCAGAAACATGACTGACACATTAAATGTGGACATATACATTTCCCGCACACGTTTACCATTCCGCGTGAGACATGCCCTGCAGATAAAATATATACCATTACATCATATTCTGTGCAGATAATTCTGTGAAAGCTATTGATGTCACGAAAACATCACTATCTCTACCGTCAAATACAAACCGGCAAGGAAAGCAGAATAGTTACGTTGAATATTCCCTAAATGTCTTTCCATATTCTAGTCCAGGCTACATGTTTGGAACATGTTCTTTATTGTAAGAATGAAATTCAAATTATTTGGTTATTTTATACCCCATGAATTACTTGCATAGTGGCCGAAAAGAACGAGCTGATTAACACCTAGTTTAGTTTTCTGAAGCGTATATTTATGATGCCCAACAGACTTCCATTTGGAAGTATAGGTCTAAATATACACAATTTCTCACACACACACACACACACACACACACACACATATATATATATATATATATATATATATATATATATATATATATATATATATATATATATATATATATATAACCTTTACTCTTCCTGTATATCATACTCAAGGCCCTCAGCTGTAATTTTGGCAAGATAATGCCAGATTCGTCCCCTTCTCCTTCCTCAGTAAAAGATTTTCATGTTTGCCTTAAAAGAAAGAAGGAATCATACTTTATAAATATATAAATATATATATATACATATATATATATATATATATATATATATATATATATATATAATGCATTTTTACTCTTTAAAGGTATGGCAAAAAAACGGGTGCGGACATCCGGTTTTATAGAAAGTCTTTAGGAATGGAGCTGCTAGCCGCACACCCTTTACCTGGTAGATTGGAGTGTGGAGGACGGGAGCAATCCATGGACCTTACAAACGTGAGGGTATCATATCTCAGGGAAAGAAAATTTAATTCATTAAGTTAAGTATACCTTAGTTTTACCAGACCACTGAGCTGATTACAGCTCTCCTAGGGCTGGTCCGAAGGATTAGACTTATTTTACGTGGCTAAGAACCAATTGGTTACTTAGCAACGGGACCTACAGCTTATTGTGGAATCCGAACCACATTATAGCGAGAAATGAATTTCTATCACCAGAAATAAATTCCTCTAACTCTTCATCAGCCGGCGGCGGGAATTGAACTCCGTCCCATCGAATGACTGTCTGAAGCTCAACCGACTCGTAACCTTACCTCTAGCAACATACTAAATTCTGCAGACATCTTGAGAACTGTACACTGTACAAATTTTAATTCAGTAACCTTTATTTACTTTATTTACTTTTTTTCAGTTGTCAGTTTCCATTAAAGAAAATTCATACAGTGGCAGGAAACCTGAAACTGCTTTCGCGAAAACCCTTTTTGTCATTAATCCTTCTTCACTCCCGAGGACGACCTAAGAAGCTCCGGGGACAAACACTCGAGAAGTTACTAATGATTCTTTGCATTTAGGGCGAGGTAATGAGGGAAAACATATCCCTTCTCAATTACGCTCCTAATGAGGAGCATGGTGCGAGAGAGAGAGAGAGAGAAAGAGAGAAATCTGCTAATGTACGTCAGGGAAGAAAATTTGGCCTCTGTCATATTTTGTTAATTTAGGGAGAGATAACAAGAATTTCTGGAAAATACATACGGATATTAAAAAGCTATAGGCATGAAAAGATTAATTATAGTAATTGCAGTATTTACTGCAATTTATGAATGGAGTTTCGGGCTAATTTGAATTCTTGCCTCGTTTGCAAAATCTGTTTCGGTACTGCAACGAAGATTTCCAGCTGTACAGGCACACATGGACACACCGTCGTCTCACATACGCACATAAACACACCTACTTGTGCACATACACACACACATATATGTATATATTTACAATATATATGTATGTATATATACTTACAATTTACATACATATATATATACACATATATATATATAAAATATTGTATATATGGGATTTGCCAATGTGTTTCAAATACGTTTTTCAGATAATACTGACTTGCTTTTTCTCAAACTCGCTGGCAATTTACTTCCATTGAGTAAACCTTTTTCTCTTTCCATTGCATGACCAGTCTGGAGATACTGGATGACGGGAGTGTTTTCGGCTAGACCCTCTTATTTACCCGCACCCTTCAAGAAAGGTTCTCCGAGTTCTAGGTGTCTAATCACCAGGTCAACTTTCAGGTAAGGGAGCATCCGGGGCAATGAATTATTTGTGATACTTTCAGAAGGTCTGGAAATCGTAAATAAATTATTGAGTCTAGAGGTTTGCAACTGGGCGTCAAGGTAGCGCTCATATGAAATTTAGAAAGATCTTTCCCATATCTATTTAAGAACAACGTTGCTTTGTCAAAACAACTAGTAAAGTCCACACTTTTTTGTTTTTTTGCTTTGTTTTCTTTGGGACTTGATATTTTTATTATTTTTCTCTACTGATTATATAACTAATTTTTTTTTTTTTTATTGAAAAGCAGACAATTATTACTCTACATTAGGTCATCTTGAGTGGAAGTAGATATCTGATCAACAACACTGATTTCTATCTTATTCATAGCAGCACTAAACTTCATGACCTCCATTTAATCACTCATGATATTAGTAGAGCTTGTTTTTCAGTCTGTGTAACTGTCTGTCTGTCCGTGTTTCGGATTACGTGAAAACAAATAAGAGTAATTTGATGGCATCCAGGCGACAAATTTAATGGACGAATTCCCTAAGGTGATGTCAATGGAGATTTTTGGCGATTTCAAGACATATAAACCTGGCAAAATCCTCTCGCCTGTCACAGAGAGATTTCCATTTTGCTAAAGCCAGTGCGGGAATGTTTCCATTAAATTTTGCCAAGATCCGTTCGTTCATTCTTGAGTTGTCAGTGGTTTCCTTCTTTCTCAGAAGACACCTCAAGAAAGCTTTGGTGGATTTCAATTAAATTTTGTTTACTATTGGGCCATCTGCCAAGTAGAAACTGTTCAGATTTTGAGATGGCTCCAAGACTTTTCTTGACAAAGCAGGTATTCTCTCTCTTGGAGCTATTTTGTTTGTTAATAAAATTGTTAGTCTGTATGGATTATGTAACAGGATAAAATCTTTATAAGGGATAATTTTTTGGGGAGTGGGGAAATAAGCAATGTACTTTTTTTAACAAGTTGAAGTACTTTTTTAACAAGTCGAAGTACTTTTTTTTAACAAGTCGAAGTACTTTTTTTAATAAGTTGAAGTACTTTTTTTAACATGTTGAAGTACTTTTTTTAGCAAGTTGAAGTACTTTTTTTAACATGTTGAAGTACTTTTTTTTAGCAAGTTGAAGTACTTTCTTTAACAAGTTGAATAACTTTAGTTAAAATCGTCTCTCCAATATGAACATGTAATATATATATATATATATATATATATATATATATATATATATATATATATATATATATGTATGTATATATAATGTATGTACATACATATATTTCTATTTATATATGTATATATATATACATTTTTACTTGTTTATAATTGTAATAATAACTTTTAATTTTTGTGCATTTTCAGAAGCTGTGCGCTGTCCCGCGTTTGGTGAGTGTTAATACACTAATATTTTGATGAATCGACCATTTTTGAAAGGTATTCATTGTTATTATTAGGTTGTTTTTTATGTTATATATTTTCAAGTGTGTTCTCCGTATGTTATCTGTGTGTGTTTCTCTTTGTTCTTTGGCTTTAACTTCTCACAAAACCTCAGGTATTCTTGATATTGTAGTTTGTAATTTTGTATTATATTAGATTGGTTTGCTTTTATTATTATTAATGTTACCAATTATACATTTAATTTTTTCTCTTGTTGATTTACTGGAAATCATCACAACCCTGTGAGTGTTCATCAAAGGAAAGTGTATAAAGTGCTGAATACACTTCTTTCCTTCAAAACTGAGCCATTCGTTCCCCTTTCGTCACTCCTTTTTTCATTCACGAGTTACGTAACACAAATCTTTCAAAGAGAAATCCTTCGGGACAGAAATAGTTTCTTAAAGGCGCGTTTGGGCATCCATTGTCTAGTTTTAGAGCTAGCTCTAGAGGGGGTTTTGCTTGAGCTGTCAGACATTTGATCTTCGTCATTCATCATTTTCATGACATTTTTCTCTGCCGTGATAATGCAGAAAATGTTTAAAAGTTATTGACAGTAGGAAAATCTAAAACTTATTCAGTTTTGACAATACTCTCCCGTTTAAAAAAGAAAAAGTCTTTACTCATTTCATATATATATATATATATATATATATATATATATATATATATATATATATATATATATATATATATATATTTCAACGCAATCTAGTCTCAAGGTTAGGTTTAAAGGGATTTAACTCAATACCTGTAAAAAATGACGTTGTGGCATTTTTTAATCTTTTTAAAATTTTAAATGACGTTGTCTGCAAATATGTTTTATGTGTGTATATATAGATATATATATATATATATATATATATATATATATATATATATATATATATATATATATATAATATCAGGTGGATTCTTTTTTACTAGGCAAACTAAATATAAAAATTCTGTCATACACTCATTAGTAGAACAAATTCATAAATAACGCAGATATAGTTTCTTTTATCCGAGAAATTAGCTTGCTCTCTCTCTCTCTCTCTCTCTCTCTCTCTCTCTCTCTCTCTCTCTCTCTCTCTCTACTGACAGAAAGGTGAATAAATATTGCCTTTAAATGACTTTTTTATTTTTTGACAAATATTCAGGAAAATTAATACGTTGTGCGACCTGACAACATGACCAGGTTTTTACGTTCCAGAGGAATAATTAAGAAAATATTACGCCTCCCTCCGCTTCCGTGCCAGCCAAAGTTTTAATGAGCTCTCTGAAGTTCTGCGAATCTAACTAAGGAGCATTCATGACTTGAATCCTCCGGTGTTAATCATCTTTTGATTTCCTCGAGACCTCTTTCAAATCCTTCTGTGTTAGAGAGTGCTGGCCCCGCCTGTTGCTCTCACGTTTTCTGAAGGAGGTCTGAAAAATGGAGGCGTCGTCACGTGAGAAGCATATATTGGACGCGAGTTTTTTTTTATATGGAAATATAATTATGATTATGCACAAAGTTCATCCGAAGTGTTTTAAGTACGACATTCTTACACGTTTACATTTAGACAAGTTCATCCGAAATGTTTTAAGTACGACATTCTTACACGTTTACATTTAACCAAGTTCATCCGAAATATTTGAAGTACGACATTCTTACACGTTTACATTTAACCAAGTTCATCCGAAATATTTGAAGTACGACATTCTTACACGTTTACATTTAACCAAGTTCATCCGAAATATTTGAAGTACGACATTCTTACACGTTTACATTTAACCAAGTTCATCCGAAATATTTGAAGTACGACATTCTTACACGTTTACATTTAACCAAGTTCATCCGAAATGTTTTAAGTACGACATTCTTACACGTTTACATTTAGCCAAGTTCATCCGAAATATTTGAAGTACGACATTCTTACACGTTTACACATTTAACCAAGTTCATCCGAAATATTTGAAGTACGACATTCTTACACGTTTACATTTAACCAAGTTCATCCGAAAATATTTGAAGTACGACATTTCATATCGTTTACATTTAACCAAGTTCATCCGAAATATTTGAAGTACGACATTCTTACATCGTTTGTTTAACCAAGTTCATCCGAAATATTTAAGTACGACATTCTTACACGTTTACATTTTAACCAAGTTCATCCGAAATGTTTTAAGTACGACATTCTTACACGTTTACATTTAGCCAAGTTCATCCGAAATGTTTTAAGTGCGACGTTCTTACACGTTTACATTTAACCAAGTTCATCCGAAATATTTGAAGTACGACATTCTTACACGTTTACATTTAACCAAGTTCATCCGAAATATTTGAAGTACGACATTCTTGCATGTTTTACATTTTTCACTGGAAGAAATAGGGTCCGAAGTTACCTTTCATACCTCTGTAAATTCACGTTTGGAGCGAATGGTTAATATTTAGACATTCTACGCAGTAAGTGAAGTTCAAGATTCTTTCTCTTGAAAGTTTTACGTTTTATTTCTCCTTGATTCCACTTTATCATTTGAATTATTCATAGGCGGTTTTGAGTTTACAGGAAACATTGATTGCCATTAAATTTTTAGTTCAAAATCACTTGGAAGATATACTTACAAGGTGCTTGCAATGAGAGCCTGCAATTATTAATCACTTTTAGATATATATATATATATATATATATATATATATATATATATATATATATATATATATATATATATATATATATATATATACTGTATCTATATATATATGTGTGTAGGTATGTGTGTGTATGTGTGCTTTTGTGTGTGTATACATGTGTATAACCACACGCCGAAATCACATAATACGATGGCATTTAAACTATGCTGAATTTTTATCTAAATCTTCAATATTACTGAGTTGAGAACGTTTTTTTCTGTGAATATTTTTCGAAAAGTAATTTTGCTTATTGAATTTGAAGGAATCACACCCCATATCGTTGGAATTTTGAAGATGGAGTGTTTAATATCATCTCGCTTATGCATTTCCAAGTAGACTCGAAAAAATTTCATCCGGTGCGTAGTGAATTACCTACTCTCTCTCTCTCTCTCTCTCTCTCTCTCTCTCTCTCTCTCTCTCTCTCTCTCTCTCTCTCTGTCATATTAGCAAGCTTCCCCGGGGATTTCCTGGAGGTAGGAAAAGGGATGGAAAGGGAACGAAAGACAGAGGGCAGAAAATATTATGATTATCTTCGAGTCTCTTCCTCCTTTGCATACGCTCATGCAAGTGACGGAATTCTCATTGACTGGAAGACTTTGTGTATAAAAAAAAAACTAAAGAAGATTGATAATCTATGTAATAAGAAGTAATTGCTTCAATACCTTTAAAATCAAAATTGAATTTATCCATAGAAAATCCTTTTCATTTATATTTTAGAGTTCTGTTACGTCAGTACCGTAATGAAATATCATTATTTTCACCCTTTTATTTAAGGCGTTGAATTGTATGTGCGATTTCTATCCTTAGGCAAACTCACTCATTTTTTATCCGAAGCAATCGGCATCATAATTAATAACCTAATCTGAGATGCCAAACGAAGTAATCAAAAGCCTAAAGGAATTCATTTGCCTGGGTCTGGGTATCTGTCTCGGTACAGTCTGAAGTTGAATACAGAACCCCCAAATTTGATTTTCTGATATTTTCTCGAATTTTAGCTCCTTCCAGCAAGTATATCTATTCTTCTACGCGTGGTGTGCTGGCGACATTTCTGTAATTCATCAAAGAGGGAAGTGCTGTTAACAGTCTCTTCTTCGGTAAAATTTATAGTCAATCAAGTAGAAATTGGATATTTACCTTTTGTAGATGCTATTGTCAAACGTACTAATATGGAGAACATATTTTCATTTTCTTTATGCGGAGATGCGAAATGTAAGCGCAAAATGCATTACTTTCGTATCATTTAGCACAGACAAAGTCTGGTAACACCCGCATTATCTTTAAGAAAGCATATAGAGTATGTGACTTGCTGTATATAGAAAAAAAATTGTTTTCCCTTAACCCTTCGAGACAATTCACAGTAAACTTTGTATGCCCAAAGAGTTCATCTACAAATGTTTCAGGGAATCAAGGGAAAAATGACATCAAGCGAAATAAGAAAAAAATTGTTTTTCCTTTACCCATCGAGACAGTTCACAATAAACTCGTATGCCCAAAGAGTTCATCCGTAAATGTTTCAAGAAATCAAGGGAAAATGGGATCACGCGAAATAGGAAAAAAAATTGTTTTTCCTTGACCCATCGAGACAGTTCACAATAAAGTCTTATGCCCAAAGAGTTCATCTATAAATATTTCAGGGAATCAAGGGGAAAACGGCATCATGCGAAATAAGATGATCGAAGCAAAATATTACGTCAAACTCCCAGTGAACTCTGGAACTGTCATCCTGCCAGGAGGAATGCAGGAAATGCATTCCCTTTCCATCAGCGTGCATCCGGAATATAGTTGTCGACGTGAACAGGGCATTCCGGATTTCCAGAGATTAGATGAATTCGGACGAACTCCGTCAGCATATGGTCGCAGCCGAGGTCCACAATTTGCGAAATCACTTCATGAGCCTGATACTGAATAAGAAATGAATGGAATATTGAAGTTATCAGTAACATTTTTTTTTTTATATTTGATAAGGTTGGGCATTGCTACTATTAAATTTTACTTGGAATAAATCATTATTTGCCGGAAGTTCAAATAAGGAATTTAGGCGATATCCTAAAGTGCAATTATGCGATGAAAAAGTTTTCGCGATTTTAAAATAATAAAAGAACTAAACTTTATGACTTATTTGCTATGCCGATGGTGGTTGATCTAGCGACTCTTCAAGTGATTTTTATATATATATTTTGCGATTTCAAAGTCATTATCCATAAAAAAAATAAATGGCATTTGAAATATATGGATCCTTTCCTAACAAAACATGTGAACAAATGAAAAAGGATTATTTATTTTAATAGCTTGTTGTCGTGTTGGAAAAGTAAAATTCTTTCATTGCGTCGATCCTTGAATTAATCATATCCAATGACTGTGAGTTACTCAAAGATAATGACCCCAAGAAATATTAGTCCTAGATAACGACCCCCGAAAACCCTTGGGGGTCACTATCTAGGAAAGATCCGTCTTTTCTTTCCTAGTTCGATGTTTCGCCTTCCTTATTACCACGAGTACTGACATTCATTTGCAAATAATAGTGTGAGTTTCCATATGAACACAGTCTTACTCTTGTTCAGATCTGTACACATGCTCCTTTCAAAACTATTTCAAATTGCTTTGCAAGCCTTGACAGCTCATTTTAGGTTTTGCCGGAGACAAGGTGACATCTGCAAATGTTACATACTCCACTTCCACTCAAAGTCTCTCTTTCATGATGCAATGTACATTTACAAATCTGCCTTCACTAATCCTGATCAAAGTGAACTCCACCGATGTGTGAATTAAATTTCAACCGACTGATTTAAACAATCTGTCACCACAATCTTACGACCATAATTAGATCCTCGGCACTCCTGAAACCATCGAAGTTGTTTATTATTTAAGTGAGCTTTCACAGAGACAATTTTTACTATGTTTATCTAGATACTTCCCTGAATAGACGAACCTGTAACTCTTCAGCTTGTAAAAGTTCGTTGCCTTCAAAACGTTGACTTGATTATACACTTATTAAGGTGCCCCTGTCGGGGGGGGGCGGTTAGTGCCCTCAGTGCACCTTATGCGGTGCACTGTAGGCATTACTTAAAGTCCTTTGCAGCGTCCCTTCGGCCCCTAGCTGCAACCCCTTTCATTCCTTTTACTGTACCTCCGTTCATATTCTCTTTCTTCCGTCTTACTTTCCACTCTCTCCTAACAGTTGGGTCATAGTGCAGCTGCAAAAGGCTTTCCTCCTGTTACACCTTTCAAACTTTTACTGTCAGTTTCCGTTGCAACGCTGAATGACCTCATAGGTCCCAGTGCTTAGCCTTTGGTCCAAATTCTATATTCTCTTCTGTTCAATTATTAAGGTGCATCAGACTTACTTCATAATGTACACAGAAAAATGATATATTTGAAGTGTTTAGCACTAATAACGTTCAGTCTAGATATATCATCATACCAAGAAAGTGCAGCTTATGTAATTATTAATTCCATTTTTATTAAACTTCATCCCCTTTGGATGACCCATTTGTCTTAGACCGTGAAAAATGTGAACCTTTAACAATATTCAAAGAATGTAAAAAAAAAAAAATTATCAAGTAACTCAAAAATCCCTCATTTAAGTTGCAAAAAAACAAGAATTATCAAGTAACTCAAATTCCCTCATTTAATTTGTAAAAAAAAAAAAAATTATCACGTAACTCAAAAATACCCCACTTGAATTGTAAACAAAACACAAAAATTATCAAGCAACTCAAAAATCCCTCATTTCAGTTGTGAAAAAAACACACAAATTATCAAGTAACTCAAAAATCCTTCGTTTAAAGTGTACAAAAAAAAACACACACACAAAAATGATCAAGTAGCTCAAAAATCCCTCATTTAAATCGAACCCCATTAGAATCGTTATTCCTCGCTCGAAGGAACTTCGAGTTTATCCCCCCATTAATTTCTGATTACGGATCAGAAGTTCATTTGGAGGCCAGGAGGTAAATTCCGGAGGCTTTCCGGCTCAAAGGGAACAAAGGCGACCTCAGCTTTGGCGGAAGTTTTCCGGGGAAAGTCTTTGGTCTCGTCGAAAGATAATCAGAGAGACGTCATGCAAGAACATCGTATGAATAGTTTCACTCCAGCGGGATCTCGTTTACCTCGCAGAGGGTCTCCCATTTTAATGATAATCTCTCTCTCTCTCTCTCTCTCTCTCTCTCTCTCTCTCTCTCTCTCTCCCTAGCTTCGGCCCAAAACAGCAGACTCACGACTAGGCATCTATTTGCTGAGTAGGTCAACAGACCCATGCTGGAGTTTGGGGAACGTGTCCATTCGTCCCCCCTCTCGTCTGGTTAGCGAATCGTATACTGGTTGTCCAGTTGGGAGCAAAATGAGCTACCACTGAGCCAAGAGGGAAGGTCGTAGAGCTTTCCGGCGACGTAAATATGTACAAAGAATATGCAAGTATTATGTAGGACATATACTGACGTCATCCGAACGGATTGAGAATATGTGCAAGGGAAATGGGGAGAGTAGAGAGAAGAGCAATTACCCAGAGGTTGATGCTTCCTGGAACGGGACTGTAGTAGGTAGGAAAAGTATATTGGGGAAGCCTCCCTACAAGGGATAGGGGGAGAGAGAGAGAGAGAGAGAGAAGAGATGGACGACGGAAAATGTAAGTGTGGAAGAAATAATGCTATAAAAAAGTGTAGTGTGAAGCGAGAACTAAAAAAAGAATGTGATGTGATCTGACCTCATAGATTAACAGAATCCAACATGAATGTCATTGAAGAGACAGGGAGACCAAGTCTGTCCTCTGACATGTGTTAACAATAGACAAGGAAGGACATTTACACGAGTGTTATACAGCCTCAGCACAGCTCGTGTTTATGATACCTCGTAAACAGGACATTTAACAGCACGATAGTTTCAAGATAATGTTGTGCCACTGCGAGGGTGACATATTCCTTTATGCACAGAAACTTGGAATTTGTTTTATCTGTTCTGTTGACGCAAATCGTGGCGGAAACTACGCATGAAACAACTAAATTTGGAAACTGTGATAACGTCGTAACCGTATGTCTCATGGGTATACCAAATGTCCTAATCGTTATAATATGCTGTAGAGGCAGCTAACTAATATATTTCAAGTGTGAAGCTTCACAGCTTTTTGTATCTTTTAAATATCTCACATTGAGACTCGAAATAATCTATAACCATACACATCTATCCATCCGTCTCACCATAGCTATTGTATGAAAACCCCGTACGGGGGATAGTGCCGTCAGTGCACCTCACGTGGTACACTGTAGGCATTACTTTGCAGCGTCCCTTCCTGAGGCCCCTAGCTGCAACCTCTTTCGTTCATTCGACTGTACCTCTGTTCATATTCTCTTTCTTCCATCTTACTTTCCACCTTCTCAAACAATTGCTTTATAGTGTACCTGCGAGGTTTTTCCTCCTGTTACGCCCTTCAGACCTTCCTACTGTCAGTTTCCCCTTTCAGCGCTGAATGACCTCATAGGCCCCGGTGCTTGGCCTTTTGACCTAAGTTCTGTATTCCATTAGATGTAACACCTTCAGTCGTACCAGGCTAGCAGCCTCATCCCAAAAAAGATTTGTTGAAACACCTTCTCTTAAGGGACAAAGCTTATGGGGAAATTATATATATATATATATATATATATATATATATATATATATATATATATATATATATATATATATATAAAGGCAGTGCCAAGAAGGAAAAAAAAGAAACTATGGAGTACTGCAAGGCCTTTCGACTTATAGTCCTTTACTCAACAGACTGAATATAAATTATATAAAAATAAGTTTACAAATGAAGCTCGCATAAACGATAGGTGGGGATTACAAAGGAAGAAATATGTACCTGGAATCCAACACAATTGAAGAATTAGCAGACCTACCAAAACAGGGTTAATATTTAAGAGATACATATACAGACACACACACACACACACACATATATATATATATATATATATATATATATATATATATATATATATATATATATATATATGTGTCATATGAATGGGACAGGTGTTATATTTTTGTAATTATATATATATATATATATATATATATATATATATATATATATATATATATATATATATATATATAATGTGTGTGTGTGTGTGTGTGTGTGTGTGTGTATACTACCATATATATGAATATATGTATATACATATATATATATATATATATATATATATATATATATATAATATATATATATATATATATACTATATATATATATATTACCCATGAATGAGAAACAGAGAAGTGTTCCATTTTTGTTACCCATAGACTATATATCTTTTAAAGGGGCCATACCTTCCATGATAATTCGATGAAATATGAGTTATGAAAATGCTTTATCAAACCAAAAGAAGAATTGACCCCTGTTATTTTATATACGAATTTTGAAAGATCGTAAATATTTCCTGTGAGCAAACCTCAACCAAAAATAAAAATAAAACTTATGCCTTGACAGAAATCAATTTTATATACATTGAAAATAAAGTTGCATGAGGTAACTGAATAAAAAGATATATACGTATGTGCATCACTAATAACAATGAGAATTCTTTTTCATAACTCGAAGTCTGTAGGATACCTTGACGGTCCCCCGGCTTAAAAATTTATGATTCAAGGATAATCAGACACAAAGGTTTCTTCGGGCTGCTAAAAGACCCTTTTGTCGGCTCTCTGGATTGGGGAGAACAAAGGAGACCGTTATTCCTCTTTTTATTTCCTCGACTGATAATTAGATTTGTCGGGGATCTAAGTCCGGGATATAATGGAAGGTGCTAAAAATAGTGTCAGTTAAACGCAGCGAAATGAAAAATGAAATGAAAGAACAAGAAACTCTTGATAATGTATTGAATGGACAGAAAATCTGTAGCAAAAAAGGAGAGGTGTGTGGAGAAAAAGATAAAAGAAGGAAGAAAGATACGGGAACAAGGGAGATAATAAGTTCCGGAGTTACTCGGGCTTCAGTATGAATTGGTGACAGTCGAGAAAAGTTGCAAGGGTTGGTAAATGATTTCGGCGCTATTTGGAAGAGGGAAAAACCTGGAAAATGTTAAAAAGACGGCAAGTATTGTGGCGACAAAAGGAAGCCAGGGAAATGAAACCTTGAATGTTGTGATATCAACTGAGGAAAAATGGCAGTAGTTGAATCAGGTAATCGTTTTTGTCAGTGACTAGTGGAATGAGAGAATGTGTACATCGTTGATGCGGAGGACTAGAAAAAGTGTATCAGGTTCTCTGCAAATGCGAAAATGAAAAGAAGAATAAGTATCTTTTATGCAAATGAAAGGAAAACGCAAAGGAATTCTAGCTGAATGCTCATAACAGAGAGACACTAGCGGATCCAGAAAAATTTCATGGAGGTGGGGAACAATTTTCATATTACACACACACACACACACATATATATATATATATATACAATTCTATAATAGATTTTGTATATTTTCCCACTTTTAAATTTCTCATTTATGTTGTTATCTAAGTCTTCAATATAATTATTTTGTCATTATTTTCCATGGAGTAAATACGTGCCCAAAGTGCCCTCCCCCACCCTTGGATCTGCTAGTGCAGAGAGACAACGTCACTGGATAGTGTTCGAATGAAAGAGCGTTGATGTTCGGTTAGAACAACTAATCATTCAAGATGGAGGTGAATAATGCAACAATGTATAAATGATAGGGAGCTAATGTGATGGTTTTAATACTTTCTTGTAGAGGAATTCGCCCTTGATTCATCAGTTAGTCGATTCACGGAGCATTTCGTAATTAGTCATTCGGGAAGTAAAACAAGCTAGTCCCTTCCTCTAGGACTATAGGTTAAGATGGTAACAATTATCGAACTTTATCTTAAAAATGTCGTTACACATTGCCATAGACCTCATTCATGTTTGGTATTACGATAGGAGGGGAGACGAAGGTTTTCTTAGTATTCTGGAAAAGAAATCTATTACGATGGCTTTCTCTGTCCGTCCGCACTTTTTCTGTCCGCCCTCAGATCTTAAAAACTACTGAGGCTAGAAGGCCGCAAATTGGTATGTTGATCATCCACCCTCCAATCCTCAAACGTACCAAGTTGCAGCACTCTAGCCTTGGTAGTTTTTATTTTACGTAAGGCTAAAGTTAGCCATAGTCGTGCGTCTGGCAACGGGCCGTGGCTGAGAGCTTAATGGCCCACAGCTCATACAGCACTACACACTACAGAAAACCCGATTGCGGCGAAGAAGCTTCAGCGAATTTTTTACTCGTTTTATCTTCATAGCCGTTTAATATCATAAAATGAACGGAGTGAAGCGGACGTCACAGTAGAAGACAATAGATGTAGGAGCTAAGTTGTGGGATAAGGAGATGGATTGTGATGGGAACGTGGATTGACTGAGGTTTCGCAGACAGTGCAACTCTGATCGGGGATGGCGAATGAAAACCACAAAGAGTAGTAAATGAGTTTGAAAGCGTTTGCAAGAAGAGGTGAGCAAGAGTAAGGTAATGAGGGTAAATGGGAACCAAGAAAATGGAACGGCTGTGTATGTGGTGCCATGGACGGAGAGAGAGAATGGGAGCAGTGAAGTCTTTTTAAGTATTCATGAGTAAATAACTGGGTTGATGGTAGGATGAAAGAAGAGGTGGGTAAGAGAGTAGCAGAAGCAAAAAAGATAATAGATATTTGTATCAGATTAGGAGGAAACTTGGAGTGGATAACGAAGCTAGTGTATGCATGTTGAACCAACTCTCCTCTGTGAAAAAGAAAGGTAGTTGTTAAATGCAAATTAAAGAAGATGAAAGATGTAAATACATTGTCTTTGTAGTATTTGTGGTATAAGAGCGACTGAGGAGTGAGAAATGCGGAGATATGTAGGAGTGGTAAAATGGTTAGCTTAGTTAAAAAAAAAAAGGATCATAGTGTTTTGACATGGTCCGGTCATGTGGACAGAATGGAAGATAAGTTGGTGAAAGAAAATACAACTGGTGTGTTGGAGGGCAGGAAGGAAGAGAGGATGACTTAGGAAGGGTTGGATAGATGATGTGAAACAAATACTGAAGAGGAGGGCCCTAGGGTATATGTAATATATATATATATATATATATATATATATATATATATATATATATATATATATATATATATATATATATATATATATCGTTTGACTGTTAGAGCGTGGTAAGGATGCGGCATTTGCTTTGTTCTGTGCACAAGTATATAAAATTTCTTTTAATACTATTAATATTTAAGTAAGCAGATATTTTATTATATAATATATGTGTTCAATGCATTTAGAATACCGATCACCTAACACATTGAAAACTCATAATCATGTCCAGTATATCAGTAACTAGAATGGAAATAAACATTGAAACATGCAATCTCTACATTGGTACAGTACAATACACGTTTGTCATGGAGTGCTTAAATGGTGAGTCGCATCAGAATGGAAAAATCGTCTCCCCCAGGAAAATCGTGTCGGTTCAAACCTTTCAAGTCAAAATCTTATTGCTCCATAAAAGCAATCTGACGCACCAGATAGCGTCGCTTCAGGCATTCAGCGAATGTGCTTCCATGAGTTTGCGAAGTCTTTTTGTTTCCATCTTCCAGAACAACTCTTGCTCGGAAACCTTTTTCCAGGATGGCGCCTGCGAGATAGTTTTATTTTTCTTCAGGAATGGTAAACGCCTTGATTAAGTATGCAGTGGGAAAAGCCGTTGACGTGATTTTTTGATTGGATGCTTACTTAATCAGTCCGTAGAATGAGATGAAATCCGTAGAATGAGATGAAATCCGTAGAATGAGGCGAAATCCGTAGAATGAGGCGAAATACGTAGAATGAGATGAAATCCTTGGAATGAATAGAGATCCGTAGAATGGGTTGAAATCCGTAGAATGAGACGTATCCGTAGAATGAGAAGAAATCCGTAGAATGAGCTGAAATCCGTAGAATGAGACGAAATCCGTAGAATGAGACGAAGTCCGTAGACTGAGTTAAAATCCGTAGAATGAGATGAAATCCGTAGAATGAGATGAAATCCGTAGAATGAGATGAAATCCGTAGTCTGAGTTGAAATCCGTAGGATGAGTTGAAATCCGCAGAATGAGTAGAGCTTTCAGACTCTCATTCCGATGAACATTTTTCCTTTAACAGATGTAATTTTTAACATTCTTCAAATCAAAGGAATTGACATGGCCTTCTGCTCCAAGAAGGTTGAAAAGTTGATTATGCTGGAAGAATTATTGTAAATAGTTAGCAGGAACAGGTTGCTCAGCTCTGTTCTTCAGGATGTTGGGTGTAACTCTTTAGTTCAGCCAAGAGACAGGTTTCAAACAGGCACACTTCTGGCTGGATGGCAACTTATTAAAAAAAAAAAAACAAAACGCGGGGAGCAGGTTCCTGAAAGTGCAGTGAGATATTTGGGAAAGAAATATATATTGATACTGTACGACTGAAGAATGAATGTAGTTTTCTGTACTGTGCTTTAGAATTCAGAGGAAAGCTTTTTTTGACATGAAAATACTGTACGAAATTAAACTTATCAGGTTGTACTTGCAATTTATAAACAAGCAGAGTCGATTGTTAGCATATCTACAGCAAATGCAAATACACATAGGACTTTTTGTGCTTTGAAAAGAACCAAAACTTATGCAGAAGCTCAGAATGACAGAATAGTCATCATCCTCAGCCTTGATGTCAGTTGAAATAAAAAAAAAGGAAAAACTCAGCTTGACTTCAAGAAAATAGAAGGCTCATTTTATGATGAATATTGGGTTAAAATGAATTCAGTTATGAAATAAATTAAAAGGAGGAAAGACAAAGGGAGAAGAAATCACATAGCAAGAGAAAGTTTTATTTTTTATTTATTTTTTTCGCTTCATACACCGGTAGTTCCAGTATATTTTATCTTATGACATGCTTATTACGTCGCATTTGCAATTGATCGTGGTCCTTTGGTTTGGGTAGAGTAATAGTCGGTCGAATTAACCATTCGGCTTTCAAGAGAGGCGAGTCGCATTTTCCGAGACGTAACCGAGTACGGGACCTTTCCCCCGAAAAAAGCGGGACGCCATATCTTTAAAATTAACCTTAGAATTTTCTTGAAAATAATCTCATTATGTTTCCCACACCCAAATTACTCTAAACTTGACATTGAACCTAAACCAACCTAAACTTACCTAACCTAACCTAACCTAACCTAGAGGCATGGCCAAAAAAACCTTGGCCGGTGCAATACTCACATACATCTCCGGTCAGATGCACTTATAACAATTCCGGTTGGATGTAAGCTGTTCCCAAGTTATAGAGAATTTTATATAATTAACATTTTAGGAGTGTATATGTGTGTGTGGGGGGGTTAAGGTAGCTTATGGTTTTAAGGTAGGTCTGTTATGGATGACGTAGCTAGCCCCACGGGTTTTCAAGAGATTAACGACGTCCTGGATTTCCAAGCAATCACCCACCGAGGTCCTGGCTAGACGCAAACTTACTTACTTTCCCTTATAGATGACTAGACGAGAATATGCTTGTAATATCACATTCCCATAGTTCTAGGTCTCGTTGGCTATGCATAATTGTGCTTTTGTTACATAGCTTTATTCGTGAGAATTACGTGGAAGTTCCTTTATGGGAAAAATATTTTACCTGTCCTGAAAGTGAAATATACCAATTTCAACCAGTCCAGCACAGCCATTATTTGAACGGTAACTGTATCGAGGAGAAACGCCGACCGAAATGTAAAGTCGAACCCGTATAAGGAGAGAGAGAGAGAGAGAGAGAGAGAGAGAGAGAGAGAGAGAGAGAGAGAGAGAGAAACGTTGCTTTGTCTCAAACGTGGGAGTTGCTCTAATTCAGAATGGTTGGCAGGTAATGAGATGATGATTGCGGTTTTTCGCAACATTCAGGTTCACGATGACTTGCCCCCAGCCACCGGAGTGTCATCAGAAACCAGATAATATTTTGGCTGCTACGTTAGATTCAAGACGCCTTAACACCACACCCGCCATCTCCAGATAGTCTCAAGAATCTTTTCATTTTTTTCGGGAGGACTTTTCTGTATTCGTTTTTCCTTTTCCGTCGTTAAAAGGATGTATTAACTTTTAGGGTTGACTCTTGGCGTATTCATGTTTTGAGTGACCCGACAGTTTGTAGTGTGGATAGGGAAATCAGTTAATGGTTTTGACACTACGCACGCTTGTGTTCCCCAGAAACTCTCTCTCTCTCTCTCTCTCTCTCTCTCTCTCTCTCTCTCTCTCTCTCTCTCTCTCTCTCTCTGACATTTGATTTTATAAGAAATTATTCTTATTCATGAAACCTATTCATACAGAACAAGCCCATGCACAAACGTCACAATCCTGTCTCGGTACCGGAGGAGTAATCATTTCTGACTAAATTTCTGACTGAACAAAAAGAAAATAGTTTGGTCAGCTGCTCTCATACTGCTTATCTAGAGATTTTTTTTAACTGTTACAGTTTACTTCCAAAATGCCCAAGTTAGTTATGTCGTTGTTCCCGATGAAATGCCGATTAATTTAATTATGATGATTTAGAAAGTCTCGGTGTCTATTGGGCTTTGTCATAATCTTTACCAAAATCCGGGCATGACCCCAAGACCAAAATCTCCGGGTTTTGATTGACTCCAAAGACAAACAAAGGAATGTAATGAGCCATTTTCACTCTCGTACGTAATTTTGCCAATTATTATTATTATTATTATTATTATTATTATTATTATTATTATTATTATTTCAGTAGATGAAACCTATTCACATGGAACAAGCACACTAAAGGGGCCATTGACTTGAAATTCAGGCTTCCAAAGAATGTTGGTTTCAGCCTCCCACCGCAGACCCCACACTGCAGCAGTAACTGATCATGATACAGAGCCAGTGAGTTTTCATCGCCCTGGGGGAGACTCGAACCCGCCACTGCATGTCACGACACTAGCCACCATACCAGCAAACCAGCTAAGTTAAAATTAAGATGGGGATTCCTGCCCTGAAGTTATTTTTTAAAGAAACCACTGCCCAAATAAGAAAAAGATTAGTTTAATCAGTAAGGCTTATCTGTTAAAACTAAATGCATCGTTGACAAATAATAATTAAAAAATAAGCTAATTAATCTGCGATTTTCTGGTCACGAAACTTTTAGAGGCGTTCTGAGATTCACAACAGAAATTTAATTCTCTTTCTTTTCTGGAATGAGATTTATTGTAACTGAAGGGTTACTTTGAGGACAAACAGAAGATAATTTTTTTAATAAACGTAACCTCCTGTTCTATGAGGACGTATCGTGTATTTGTAAGGAATCGATAGTATCAAAATATATTACGTAACGTCCAATGTATTGTTTTTTGGGTTAAAGTTTACAGAGTCATTATCATATAACCAGACCATTCTATGAGATGAGTTTTCATGCCGTATTTTAACTCTGATTCCATAACATGATTAAATAATGCACAAGGATTATTGAACGGTCAGATATATT
This sequence comes from Macrobrachium rosenbergii, assembly GCF_040412425.1. NCBI lineage: Eukaryota > Metazoa > Arthropoda > Malacostraca > Decapoda > Palaemonidae > Macrobrachium > Macrobrachium rosenbergii. Next base: position 35,792,808 of record NC_089791.1, read on the forward strand.
TTTTTTCCCCCGTTCACGGATACCGAGCGCGCTAGAACTTCAAAGTCGTAATTCCTTTTCAAGAATATGCTTGCTGTCGGTATCACAGTGTTTGAAGTTTGGTGTACGTTTTCTCTTATGATAGTTTTATTGCACTTCCGGTTTGACTTTGTTTCTGACCAGCGAGAGATTGAGTCATCCTTGGGTGACCTGTATTGAGAATATGATACCAGAAGCATCAATTTGATTAAAGCTTCTAGGAGAGGCAAAGTGCCCTCACGGAGATGAATCTATCACAAATTGACGCTGAAGCTCTTCATAATATTCTGGTACTGTTCACTTGTTTGTCTGTCTGTTTGACCCCTCTATCTCTTTGACTCACGTCAGACATGTGTGACATGTTGCGTCTGCAAGAGAAATGATGAAAAATGCAAGCCTTTTAATCCCCCTTAGTGTTTTATTCAAAAGAACACGACCTATATCTCTCCCTTAATCAATTTCCAATCCACCGCGATAGAGTTCCTGTGTTGTGTTTCCTGTCAGCTACGGAATAGACTGAATTATTTTGGAGCATCATATTGCTTTTATGAAAGATGTATGCATTTTTCTGTCATGCATTTATCTGTCAATTCGTTTTAAAAAAAATTGCGCTGTCGATTATATCAATGTTACTTTATAATGACTGGTGGTATGTGCGTTTGCGTACCAAACATATTTAAAATATTCATACTGCCTTTTTAGACTGCTTCATAAGAAGGTGTATACGTGTATATATGTGCATATATATATATATATATATATATATATATATATATATATATATATATATATATATATATATATGTATATATATATATATATATATATATATATATATATATATATATATATATATATATACGTTTTACTGAGGAAAACTGTAGTCTACATATCATATATCTGCATGGGTATAATCATGACACATTCAGAGGAAATACACAATCTTATTCCAAACAGAAACAAGTTTACGTATGTCTATATCTTTCCGTCATAAAGGCCCTTATGTGGATTAAAATTGATCATATTAACTCTTACTCCTCAGGCAAAAGAAAAAATGTGAGGGGCATAATAATAGCCAAAAAATTATATATATAGCAGAGGCTTTTTGGATTTTTCTGTTTTTGAAGGCAAAATTTTTATTACCGGCCATTGAAAGTGCTAGTTGCAGGCAGTTTAGGAAAATCAAGCTACCCTCTTACGAAGGAATGGAAGATGAGATATTACTTTTCTCAGATATAAAAGAATAGAGAGAGAGAGAGAGAGAGAGAGAGAGAGAGAGAGAGAGAGAGAGAGAGAGAGAGAGGCTTTTGAAGTAAGGGCCTCGTAAAATAATATTAGTTCTCTCATTATTCCTGATTCGTTGGCAGCGTTTAGCGGTTATTTACATACTTTTTTTTTATTATACGCTTTTATTTAGCTTGCTTTTTTGTTTGTTTGTTTGTCTGGGTCAAATCCTGTAACTCAATTTTCGACCTGTTCCCTTCGTCCGATGCACTTGGAATTTTGCCTGGTTACTCAATCCCGGTGACAATGCAACCTTACATGATCAGTAGGTCAGCAGTGACCTCTAGTGACCCTACAGTGACCTCTCCCAGGATCTCAGGATTTGTATGAAGTGAAAAACTTTGGATTTTTCATACCTTCTTTGACTCGGTAGAATAAAAGCGTATTTTTAAAAAAATGTTTATGTATTTTTATTTACTATCAAGTTTTTAAATAGACCATGATTGCAGTTAGAAACGAGAAACAATGTTGGGATTTCACCAGTAACAATTTGAAGTCATGACCTTTCATTTTAGCGAGTACTGTAGTCAAGCACTGTGTTTGCGGTATCAGTGCAAATGATCATGATTCTTTATTGGTAAATTAACCCTGATTTTATGTTCACTATAATCTGTAACTACCCAGTTTTTTGGCTGATGAAAAAAAGGCGTTTTATCATTTCTCTAAAAAAAAACCTATTCAGAACTGTTAATATAATAAATTTTGTTTTTATTCAAGTACAACAATTCTAGCCATGTACCTTCATTTTATTCAAAAGAAAATTTCTGATTAATGTTTATATATATATATATATATATATATATATATATATATATATATATATATATATATATATATATATATATATATATATATATACACACACATGTATATATACATATATATATGTAAATATATATATAATATAAAATTATCTACACAACAAAATAAAGATAAAAAGATTATCTGTTTTTAAAAAATAAAACGTAATTGGAAGAAACTAATCACCCTTTCTGTATTCTTTACTAAATAAAAAATCATTCTTTTCACGATAATTTTTGCATCTAGACCCCTTCCCGAATTCAGTTAGTTTTGGGTTGATAAAAGATTCGAGGAAGAATAAATCCTGATAAAACACGGAAGTATCTTTGATAAGCCCTTCAAAAAGAACGCACGCAGATACGGAAAAGGGTAAAGAAATGTCGAAAGAACGAATGCAAGAAATGCCGATAAACAAATGAAGGAAGGGGACCGATGGTGAAACCAGAACAAATGACGGAAGGGGGAGAATCATTGTAAGTGATTCAGGAACAAAGGCGTACGAGGAGGAGAGATTATGAGAATTACAAAATCTTGCAATTTTACGATCCTTTTCGACTCACTGGGCATAGAGGGGGTCAAAGAATTAGCCGTTGTTGGTTCTGTTCAAAAGTAATCACATATATATCCTCTTCTTCTCTTTTGTGAGTAAACGATTCACTTTCCAAACATTTCAACCCACAACGCGGCATGTGAATAAGCAGTCATTTGAGAAATGAATTCATGTGACGTGTTGATGTTTGTGTCTGTGTGTGTGGGTATGTAGCCCAGTGATTGGAACGTTTGCCTCTTAGGCAAAAATAGTAGCTACGTTCGATCTCCGATCGAGGTAGACAATTTAGGAAAAATGTGTTGAAACCCACTGTACTCCTGTTGACCTAGGCATTCAGCATTGTGTCTAGTAGTTGTCAGTCGATTGTGACGAATTTCAAACAGGACGTCGAGCTAGCAGTCTCAGCCCAAAAAGGCGTGCCAGTAACCTGAAAGCTAGCTGACTTAGGAGTCTCTCCAAATTACTGTAGATGATTATAGTGACAATGAATCTATACTTGTAGGTTGACTTCAGTCGTCTGAGTGGTTACAGTTATTGACTGGCCTGGTCAAAGAGAAATTAAATTTCACTTGAATTATTGGTTTTGTTTTTGTATTATTAACAAGATATCCCACATATCCATTACGAAATATAACACGAAAACTTGTTCATACGTTTTATAATTCTCGTCGAACAGATTAACTGATTCGTTACCCAGTTGTCACATTCCAGCCATCTGACGTGAGAGTACTAGATTCTGACTGATTTGCTCTTTATTGGATACTTGTGGCGTCGCACTGATTAGCAGTGGCTAATTATCTTTTAATTATGTCATGGGCGTTGTGAAGCATCACAAATAGGGCGATGCAGCACGTCAGGAAATATTTAGAGTATGATTCTTGTTATGCAAGGCTCACTTATGTGCTCTCTCTCTCTCCTCTCTCTCTCTCTCTCTCTCTCTCTCTCTCTCTCCCCATATATATATATATATATATATATATATATATATATATATATATATATATATATATATATATATATATATATTATTGACATAATAACATGCATATATGTATTTGTGTATATATATATATATGTATGTATGTATGTATATGTGTTTATATGTATACATATAAAATGGTGTTATTCAAGTTGACATGAACGAACTTATTTTTTTTAAATTAACATCATTTTATCCATAATGTGTTACGGTTATCGTGACCAATAACTATAGTATACTGACCTTTTGTTTTCGATTTTGTCTCGTCACTTTGAAAAGTAGCTTGCCTGTCGGTTTCATATAATTCCCTTTTATTGATGCCAGAAAGTTTCTGAAAAATGTTATGGTAACCGAATAAAGTATCTGACTGAGAATGCACCTAACCTATGATGTATTGTTCACGAAGATGCGTCCACTGCACGTCAAACTGTCTTCAGTGTTAGCCCTCAATATTTTCTGTAGCATACGAAAGTTTCCCTTAGGTAAACATCTCATAAAGTTCATTCAGGCACGAAGTAGGATCCCTCCCAGTTCAACGAATAACTCTTTATGTCAGGTCAGTATTCAAATGAAACTTCCGAAACAAAATTCCATTGTCGCTGAGTGGGTCATTCAACTTGTATCTGTAGGTTCATTGCTTTAGAATTCATATTAGTCCTGAGTTTAGATAATGGTCGGTTATATCTTACACTAGCGGATCCGGGGAGGTTGGGGGGGCCACCCTGGCACGTGCCTCCCCCATGAAAAATAATGATAAAATAATAATATTGAAGATCTAGATCAAAATAATATAAGTGGGAAGTATAAAAATGGGGAAAAATATGAAATCTATTATAGAAGTAATAAAATTTTGAGAAAAAAGATAATAACAATTACATATTATTTATAATATTGAAGATCTAGATCATAACAATATAAGTGAGAAGTATAAAATTGGGAAAAAATATCAAATCTAGTATAGAAATAATAAAATTTTGAGAAAAAGATAATAACAATTATATATTAGTTATATATATATATATATATATATTATATATATATATATATATATATATATATATATATATATATATATATATATATATATATAAATTTGTATAATATGAAATTTGGTGACCCCTGAAATTTTTCTGGATCCTCAGCAAAGGTGATGCCAATTTTCTTGACCCATTTTTAGAATTACATCATCAGGTCAGAGTTTAATGTACGCATATTTCACTATCTCCCTTTAAAAATGACATCTAGCGGAAGCATGAACGAGATGCCCAAAACATATTTGAGTTGAAAGTTTCTGAACACTGCACACACACCACACATTTCTTCCACCTACCCAACTTCCTAATCCCAACTCCTTAGTGCCGTCAGTGCACCTCATGCGGTGCAATGTAGGCATTACTTAAGCGTCTTTGCAGCGTCCCTTCGGCCCCTAGCTGCAACTGCTTTCATTCCTTTTACTGTACCTCCGTTCATATTCTCTTTCTCCCATCTTACTGTCCACCCTCTCCGAACGATTGATTCATAGCGCAACTGCTTTGAGATTTTCCTCCTGTTACACCTTTCAAACCTTTTACTGTCAATTTCCGTCTCACCGCTGAATGGCCTCATAGGTCCCAGTGCGTGGCATGTATGCCAAAAATCTATAAATCAATCAATCAGTCAGTTCCACCTGCCAGCAGAGAGCGATGAAAATAATGAATAAAAGATGGTTGAATTAATTGGCGACGGAAAATGTGTGAAAGTTCCTAATGAGCCTAATATGAGTTTGATAGTCTGACTGTATTTTTTTTTATGTTGTCTAGACTTTGTCCTAATTGGACCGAATAATGAATTTTAGCGCCGCGGGTAAAGAATATCAACTCAACAACAGGGGAGCCTTAAAGTGGGTGACTCAGTGAAGACAATGAGAGTTTGGAAAGACCAGAGGTCCATACTAGACCTCTTGCTCACTTTTACGCCATACCCCACTTACCTTTGGGCACGGGCCCTTGCGGGCACTGGCATCAGGCAGGTTTAATCTAAAACAACAAAGTACCGACCATATTCATCAGTTTAATTCTGGTAATCCAACACACGCGGACACAAATTTAGTTTTCATTTTAGGGAGGAGAGAGAGAGAGAGAGAGAGAGAGAGAGAGAGAGAGAGAGAGAGAGAGAGAGAGTAGAGACTGCTGAATACTAGAAAGACCACAGCACTATTTTCCGACTTTAATTGATTTGTTTTTTACTTGAACTTTCTCTATTTTTGTTCTTTCTTTCTCTTCAGAAAAATAAGTAAAATATATATAGTGTTGAACTGAGCGCCGTCAGTTTTCCTTTAACACACTTTGCTCTCTCAACAAGTTTTTATCCTTTACTCTTGTAGCTTAGAGGAGCGGCTTAAAATTTTGTGACCTTGGTAGCAGCCAATATCTTTTCCGTATAGTATCGTTTTTTTTTTTTAACGTCAGAATTTTCGTTAATGTTGGCATATCGTGGTTGGTAAAGGAGTTTACAAACACTGTAATTTTAAGTTGAAATTATAGTGTCTGTAAACCCCAAAGGTATGCCTTTATGACAGAATTTATAAGCGGGTATTGTTATCGATTAAGTTTCATTCCTTTTTTTATGTGAGCAAATATATCGTCTGGTTTTAGACGATATATTTCATTGTTTTGGCGCTAGATGTAACTAAGCAACATTTGCTGAATCATTTTTGTACGAGACTTTTTTTAAGCATTTTTGCATCTATTTTTTTTTTTTTTTTTTTTTTTTGTAGAGGCCATGATGATCTAGGTGAATCTGAGGTCAGACTAATCAACATGATTTATGTACTTGAATTTATGCAGACAATTTCATCATAAATGCCAACGACCTTTAATCACATTTCTATTTCTTTTGTCATTTTTATACCTTTACATATCCTAGCACACCCGTAATGGTTTTGGGCTAACAGTTCATGCCTTGCTTCACTTTTATTTCTGTTTTTGAATTATTTCTGTCCTCTAATCCCTTTCTATTCATATTCTTCAAGCGATTATGACATTTAAGCTCCTGTTTATTTACAAGTCATCATTGTTTTTTTTCACACCTAAACACGTATTCCTGGACGCTACTTATTCCAGTGGAGGCTAATTCCTCGAACCCTCTTGTTGATTCCCAACTCTCATTTCCTTCAACCAGACACTCCATCCAACTAACTTCAGCCCTTAAATAACACGCCTTAGCGATTGTACAGCAGCAAACTGGTGCATTGTTCTGGAACACTTCTGAGGTATCCCTCTGAGTTCCGAATACAGCATTTTTTTTTTTAAATAATTATCACCGTTTCTAGTAATTTGCCAGACCTTTTTGAACGTTTCCCTTAAAGAAATAATGCGAAAAAGGAGCTACCATATTATCCTAATTCCACACCCAAGTTAATATTAATTGTTCTTTTATATGACTCTCACATCCACATTAAATAATTAGGTTCAACCAGAAGTAGGGCTAGTATGTCCGAGTGTTGCAAAGGAGAGGTCACATATTTATTGTCCGCTGTACCGAAGTCCTCTGCAGTCCATTGATATTTTTATCTTTGGTCAGTAGTAAATTGGGTATATTTTATGTTTACTTGAAAACATTCATTAACAAATCCTTCGGCAAATGCCTCAGTAGTGTTAACGGTAATCAGCATAATTTTAATTTTATTATATTGTTCAGTAGATGACTTGGATTTATTCTAGAGCCTCTGAGCTTTGTGTGTGTGTATATATACACACACACATGTATATATATATATATATATATATATATATATATATATATATATATATATATATACATATATATATATATATATATATATATGTATATATATGTATATATATATATATATATATATATATATATATATATATATATATATATATATATATATATATATATGTGTGTGTGTGTGTGTGTGTATTTATATATATATATATATATATATATATATATATATATATATATATATATATATACATACCTCTGGAATAACTCACAAACGGGGGAAATTAAATTGATAAGTGCTCCGTCGCCGGAGGAATTCGAGCCGCAGCCGGGTTTAGAAACAACGGTGTACAGTGACTTTCACCACTGAGCCATCAAGGGTGGTATAAAGTTGATGCTGACTCTGTTATATATATATATATATATATATATATATATATATATATATATATATATATGTATATATGTATGTATGTATATATATACATATATACCCGTCGAATTCAGATTTTGTACTTAGAATCGATGTCAACCCACCTCCACCATGATAGCTAACTGGGAAGTCTGTAACACGTGGATAATTATGAAATTATTGCCGCATACACGGTGACATTTTTTTTTTTTGTGACGTTTGTGAATATAAAGCAAATGACGATGTATGTGACAAATCCTCCTCCTTCTTCTTCTTCTTCTTCTTCTTCTTCTTCTTCTTCTCCTTAATCCCTCTTTCTATGGGGTCGGCCGCTCGAGTCTTCCTTCTCCACAGAATTCCATCTTGGGCATCTGCATGTTCTAGTATGCATGTTTTACGCCCAGCAGTTTCATGTCTTTCGACAACGTCACGCGCCCTAAGTCTCTGCCTGCCTCTGCGTCTTTTACCCTCCATGGCCATATCTTATGTTCTCTTAAAGCATCCTCAACCCTGCGAACCCTATGGCTCATACCACCTCATCCTACCTTCCGGCTTTGTCAGTTATTTTACAAACACCCGCCCTTTCAGTTTTCTGTCAAAGAAAACTATTGAGATGGCTATTTGTCTGCCCGTCCGCACTTTTCTGTCCGCCCTCAGATCTTAAAAACTACTGAGGCTAGAGGACTGCAAATTGGTATGTTGATCATCCACCCTCCAATCATCAAATATACCAAATTGCAGCCCTGTAACCTCAATAGTTTTTATCTTATTTAAGGTTAATTTATCCATGATAGTGCACCTGGCACCGCTATAGGTGCCAACAACACAGCCCACCACCGGGCCGTAGGTGAAAGTTTCATACAGCATTATATTCTGTACAGAAAAGTCGATTGCGCGGAGGAAACTTCTGCGCATTTTTTACTTGTTTTACTTTTTTCGTATCTGTTCACCTTCAATTGTTTCTGGCAATGACGCTCCGAGGATCCATCTTATTCTCTCTCTCTCTCTCTCTCTCTCTCTCTCTCTCTCTCTCTCTCTCTGTTCTTTCCAGGCTCCCTCTTATCTGCACATTGCCAGCGTTTCTGCACCGTGCATCAGCACTGGTCTGATCACTGTTCTCTCTGTGTTCTTTCCAGGGCTCCCTCATTTCTGCACATTGCACTGCATCAGCACTGGTCTGATCACTGTTTTGTAGACTTTATTCCGAAGTCTCAAAATAATCTTCTTGTCAAGGATCACTCCTGAAACCTCTGTTCGTTTAGCCTAAGCTACTTTCATTCTCTGCCTCCACTCACATCAACACTCTTCGCCTGACAGAACCCAAGTACTCGAAACTTTTTTTTTTTTTTTTTTAATTCCTGGCCAACTCTTGACCTTCCATCTAGTTCCTCCCTTCCCTCTTTACTGCTTAGCGTTACTCCTGTTTTTGCAGCACCGACTTTGAGTCCTCCTGTTTCCAGGCACTCACGCCAAGCCCTGTACCTCTCTTTTGCAATTCTCCTGTTTAAGCTGGTAAAACCAGGTCATCTGCAAACAGCAGATCCCTTGGCATATATCCTCTTACATGTATGTGACAAATATTCTTACACTCACACACACACACACACACACACACACACACACATATATATATATATATATATATATATATATATATATATATATATATATATATATATATATGTATACATATATATATATATTATCAAGGTATAGGAAAAGGCAGGACGTATAATATCGTGCTGCCTTTCCTGGGATGCCCTCTGATAGCTACTTTTTCTATAAGCTTCCACCTATATATA
>NC_089791.1:35807382-35809882 GCF_040412425.1 Macrobrachium rosenbergii
ACCACGGACTGTTAATTTGAGAACATGTAAGAACCACGGACTGTTAATTTGAGATCATGTAAGAACCACGGACTGTTAATTTGAGATCATGTAAGAACCACGGACTGTTAATTTGAGATCATGTAAGAACTACGGACTGTTAATTTGAGATCATGTAAGAACCACGGACTGTCAATTTGAGATCATGTAAGAAACCACGGACTGTCAATTTGAGATCATGTAAGAAACCACGGACTGTCAATTTGAGATCATGTAAGAACCACGGACTGTTAATTTGAGATCATGTAAGAACCACGGACTGTCAATTTGAGATCATGTAAGAACCACGGACTGTTAATTTGAGATCATGTAAGAACCACGGAAAGATTGCTTAGGTATTAAGGACGAGGAGATACGGCAGGCGTGAAATTCAGTAGATGTGCGCTGGAAGGTTGTCCGACAGAGAGCATGAAACATTTCGGTTTGCAATGCTATGCAGAGGACGCTCGTAATGTCTGTGAAGAGAGCAGATATTGTTCTTTCACCAACAGATATAATATTGTATTTTGAGTGGATGCTAATTTCCTCAGGAGACGGTGTTAAATCATTCCCTTTCAGGAAATGAAACGAAAATTGTCAACTTACCTGTTAACTCATAAGTTACAAGATAATGTTTCTCTTCAATAATTATGGTCATTTTCAATGTTTAGTGAGCATGAGAGGACTACACTGTCTTTTTATTTTATTAAACAGAACGCAATATAGGATTTAGGCTAAGGACCAAGCGATGGGACCTATGAGATCATTCAGCGCTGAAAGGGAAATTGACAGTAAAAAGGTTCGAAAGATGCAACAGGAGGAAAATCTCGCAGTTGCATTATGAATCAATTGTTAGGAGAGGGTGGAAAGGCGGATGGAAGAAAGAGAATATGAACGGAGCTACAGTAAAAGGAATGAAAGGGGTTGCAGCTAGGGGCCGAAGGGACGCTGCAAAGACCCTTAAGTAAGGCCCACAGTGCACCACATGATATACAGTGACTTCACTACCCCCCTACGGGGTTTTGCATTTTATTTACAGTGCCATGCATATATTGCCATTAAAGCATCATCGCACCTCGCGCAGTTTAAGGATGTTTTGGCAATTGTGAATCCCTGGTCTCGACAGAAAAGGTCTCAGGTACTGTACTGAGGTGCTTCGATTGACTTATCAGTGAAAATTATTTTCTCCACACTTCATCCCGAAATGAACTGTCAAAAACTTTCCATCCATAGTGGTACATAACCTGGTCAACCAGTCCGGAATGAAATTCAGAGCATTAAGTGTTAAGCAATTTAGTCTTATTAAAATTATATTTGTCAAACATAAGTTCATAAATTACATATGTACTTATTCATTACCATTGGGCCAGAGTAAACCTACCAGAAATGGTTACTCTAACCCAGCGATATTGAATATATGTATTTGTAATTTATGAAATTATATTTGTCAAATATAATTTTAATAAGACTAAATTGCTTAACACTTGATGCTCTCAATAACTTTCGTTTGGAATTGGTTTACCAGATTATATATATCTATATGCATATATATACTGTATATATATACACATATACATACATACATACATAACACACACACACACACACACACACACACACACACACACACATATATATATATATATATATATATATATATATATATATATATATATATATATATATATATATATCTTCTTGTAGAACCATTGCTGCAATTAGCTTTTAAAGATTTTTTATATTCACCCGTATTTATTTTTTTTCCTAGAGAGGCACTCCCTAAATATTGCTTTGCCGCCGAGTTATATCTGCAACTTCCACAATTAATTCCTCAAGATCCAATTAACGTTAAGATTACTGGATAACTCTGGTTCAGTCTGGTGCTCCGCTTCAATACGAGCGAAAAGAACCAGTTGCCAAGCTGATGCAGTGATGACCTTGGCGATAAAGCAAAGACAGAAATATATCAAAGCGCTGGCCCCACCAATTTAATTTTGTTATTGCCAAGGCCGAGAGAAAGAGAAGGTCTGCTTACTTCCCCCAAAATCCCCCATGTAGGCGGAGCTTTGTCTACCTCCTTATTGCATCAGCAGGTGAATTGCCGCAATGAGCAGGTACCTCTAAGATACGTCATCGCCTACGTAGTTACCCCAGCTGGGAGGCGACTCCACCCATTTGGGTAGACCTTGTCTCTCTCGGCCTTGGTTGTTGCTGTGAATCTGTTTCATAACTCGCAGATTTAATCTGAAGAAGCAAAACTCTTAAGGCACCGGAAAAATAACGGCAAGGCAACTTTTATGTTGGTGTTACCACCAGTAAACAGGTTTGGGGGAAGAATGTGGCTTTCCGGTGGAGAGGACAGGTGACGAAGTATTGTTGGGGTCCCTCAATAGTTTCTGGTGTGGGGTTCCGTTGGTTGTTAAGTTCCTCGCTGGGTGAGCGGGTTCCGTTCTCAGCTACCACTCTGTTGGTCGCGAGTTCG
>NC_089791.1:35814882-35859882 GCF_040412425.1 Macrobrachium rosenbergii
TCTTGGTGACTCGGTATAAAATACCATCATTCGAAGACTCAAGGCCGGTAATTACCACCGCCAGAGATGTTGAGAAGAGCAAGATGAATACACGAAGCATGTTCTCGAAGCTGGGGGTTTTGAGCAAAAGACAAGATTTCGCCCAAATTTGAGTGTTATCCTGAGAAATTACCAGTGCTCAGCCTGTTCGGGAGAGTAGATGAAGGCGTTCGTGCGCACGGACTAGTGATCGACAAATGACTGAGGAAATGGCGCGTAGTCGCCATGAACTAACACGAAAAAACCTATTAATACGGAGGCAGTCCCTAGTATGTAAAATGTTGCTCTCCCATTCCCCAGAGGTCACTGACAGAAGTATCCTGTATTATTAGAGGTGAAATTACACATTTTCCAGTTTGTTTTTTGTTACCAATATCAATGGTCTGCTCCGGGAGGCAACATTTTTGTTGGCTTATTTTTTTCACTGCAAGAGCAGGAACGTGGCGTTCTTACCTTCTATAATTCATAGACAGTAATTGCGGTCTGACCCGCTATATTGGCCGCCTATAATGGTGTGTTCATGTACTTCTACATCTTTTTTTTCCTAAATTATAGACTTGTAATAGGTACAGTACATCGATAGTCGCGATCTGATGTTCCTAACATGCTTCTGCAGTGTTACTTGTAAATACAGAACAAAGGATGTTGACAGTAAGAACTGTCCAGGCTTACTGTGTATGTGTGTATGTATATATATGTATATGTATATATATACAGTATATATATATTATGAATGTGTGTAAGAGTTGTGCATATATATATATATATATATATATATATATATATATATATATATATATATATATATATATATATATATATATATATATATATATATATATATATATATATATATATATATATAATGAATGTGTACTCACACACATATATATATGTATACTATTGTGTGTGTACGTGTGTGCTCAGTTAATGTTTCATGGGAGGTTAAAGGAAGACGAGATGCTAAGAGGTTAATGATGACGCAGAAAGAGAGAGAGAGAGAGAGAGAGAGAGAGGGGCGGCAGAAAAATTCCTGATAGCAGCAATAAACAAGAAGCACAAAATTGACGGACATAGAAAAACAAGTCTGTTTACTGGCAACTGTTACAACTTACTTCCATAATATATATATATATATATATATATATATATATATATATATATATATATATATATATATATATATATATATGTATGTTTGTGTGTGTGTGTGTGTGCTCATGAGCACACCATTTACTTAATCTTTTTCCCTTTAATAACTGATCTGGAATTCATCGAATAATGAAGTAATCTCGCTCTACTTGGCGATATGATCCTTCACCATCTAATTTCCCCGAAGTTCTCAAACAACAAATTTTAGGGGGAAATTTTGCCCGTATTTCGCGAGAAATTTCTCGCTGAAGTTTGCGTTCTCTATTAAATCTGGAGCTGTTAATTAACGCACTTCTAAACATTCAGTGGTTCGCCTGAGGGATTTTGGGGAATTTTATACTAAAAGCATTTTATTCAACTGTTATATTTATCTGATAATTCTTTTACCCCTTAGGGGGATAGTGCTGTCACTGCAGCTCAAGCGGTGCACTGTAGGCGTTACTTGAGGTCCTTTACAGCGTCCCTTCGGTCCATAGCTGCAACCCCTTTCATTCCTTTTACTGTACCTCCGTTCATATTCTCTTTCTTCCATCTTGCTATCCAGCCTCTCTTAACAGTTGTTTCATAGTGCAACTGCTTTGAGGTTTTCCTCCTGTTACACCTTTTAAACCTTTCTACTCCTAATTTCCATTTCAGTGGTGAATGACCTCATAGGTCCCAGAGCTTGGCCTTTGGCCTAAATTCGATATTCCATTCCATAATTCTTTTATTCCTAAATTCTGTATTCCGTTCCGTAATTCTTTTACTCCTAAAGTCTATATTCCATTCCATAATTCTTATATTCATAAATTCTGTATTCCATTCCATAATTCTTTTATTCCTAAATTCTGTATTCCATTCCATAATTCTTTTATTCTTGAATTTTGTATTTCGTTCCATAATTCTTTTATTCCTAAATTCTATATTCCATTCCATAATTCTTTTATTCCTAAATTCTGTATTCCGCTACATAATTCTTTTATTCTTAAATTCTGTATTCCATTCCATAATTCTTTTATTCCTAAATACTGTATTTCGTTCCATAATTCTTTTATTCCTAAATTCTATATTCCATTCCATAATCCTTTTATTAAGTTGAGAGCCAGGATCCTGCGAAGATCATTATTTTCGTAAAAACTTGAAAGTCACATTGCTTGTTCATATGATCATAATATTACAATATCACGCATCCATTTGTTTATTTTTTTTATTTAAAGATATCTCAGAATCACAAGAAATCCATCTGTGGCTGCGCTTTCCTGAGTTACGTCCTTTCAGAGGGCTCCAGTTTTCCTATGCAAATGCGGTCGTTTCATATCCCAAGAGAGGTTGGTTTGATAAACAAAGAGGGTTTTTGTACTGTGCTCTCGACCATATGACCTTTGGGCCATATGAAAGCGCCATTTTTCGGAAAAGTTCGTCTATGTTTTTTTAACTGGTTTTCCTTGTAACATAGGGGGCTTTACAAGGTTCAGTTTTTATTCTGCGTATTGACATATGCCGTAGCAGTAATTCAGATTGAAGATGCTGATTTTCCATGTCTTTGAAAGATACGTACCTTCTGATTAATAAATAAAAATATATATATATATATATATATATATATATATATACATATATATATACACACACATATATATATATTATATATATATACATACACACACATATATATGTATATGTATATGAGTGTATATATATATATATATATATATATATATAGATATATATATATATATATATATATTTGTGTTTGTGTCTTTGTGTATGTATAAAACAACAAAGGTCTCAGCACTCCCTTCTTCCCTATTTACTCTCGTAACGCGTCGCTGACCTCACCAAAGCAGCGGGGCTTTTGAAAAAACGGCTCATTAAGAGTGCATATGGTAATTTTCCTTTTTTAATATATCATTATTGTATACTTCTCAGCGGCCTTAAAGAAGGAGCTTTGCTTTGCCAAAACATTCCGGCAGCAGAGTTACTACTATTTTAAGTTCGTTAATTCGAAAAACCATTCTGCCCTGTGTATTCTGCCTCGTTCGTTAAAATGCTGCTTTGCTTCGTTTTAGAAATTTTCTTGTAACTGACATTAAATTTGACTTATAAGTCTCAGACAGCTTCGAGTGTTGGAGGCCTAGAAGTAAACTGTTCGTTTCTGGAACTGGGCGAGAAATTTGGTCATCTGGTCTGTATATAGAGGAAGGAAATTATAAGTAAAAGTCAAGATCTCATGTCCAGTAGACTGAAGCAAAATCCTTCTCTGTATCTTCGAAGGTTTGCAAGACGGTACTGAATTTCTCATATAAGAGGTTTATAGATTTGTCGATAGTCTTTTCAAGGAAGACTGTAAAGTCTTTCTTACTTGTAAATCGTTTCAGTAACCCTATCTCTTTCTGTATATGTTCTGTGTCTTGTTTTTCCGTCGGGAAACTGACTGGGCAGCTGGACTGGGACTTGAGTTCCCTCGGGCCAGATAGTTCCTCATTGGCAGGGTTGGTACCGTTCTCGGCTGGCACTCTGCGGGGCCCGCGTTCGATTTTCCGACCGGCCAATGAAGAATTAGAGGAATTTATTTCTGGTGATAGAAATTCATTTCTCGTTATAATGTGGTTCGGATTCCACAATAAGCTGAAGGTCCCGTTGCTAGGTAACCAATCGGTCCTTAGCCACGTAAAATAAGTCTAATCCTTCGGGCCAGCCCTAGGAGAGCTGTTAATCAGCTCAGTGGTCTGGTTAAACTAAGGTATGCTTAACTTAACTTCACTTGGGTCAGACTCGGTTGCAGTTTTCTCAGCTGATGTTGTAAGTCGTGTATAAATTCCAGATGCAATGATTTCGATCAGAGGAAAAAAATAAACGCTATAAAATTCTATTCTGAATTTTCTTTATTGCTGTTCGTTTCCTGCGTAATGTCACCTCATGTACCCTTACATGAGGTTACCCTCAGGAAAGATTCCTTATAATTAACTGACGGTTGCATATAATTCGGTTACGCGTAATTGCATCATTTTACTTAAAGATTTATTCAGCATCAGAAACTGACTGAACTAGGGGCTTTCATATTCGCCATCAAGAAACCGCGGTTCCAAAGTAATCTCTCCAGCATATAGGTATATATTTTTTCATACTAAATGACTCTATTTACAAATTTCAGAAAAATGCTATTTTGGATCAATTCTTACGCGAGATGCTTTAGTGTTGCATTACGTATGGTTTGCTTATTGCGCATGGATGTAATGATATTACATAAAACGGGGAATCGTCGCTGAAAATAGACCATAACTTGGGCAATAAGAATTGTGAGACAACAGAGGTTGTGGAAGTGTGGAGTGGAGTGGTTGTTAGGTTGTGATGCCCAGAGGTCTTGTGTTTGTGGATGAATATACGTTCTTGTTTGCGAGACCCGGCATCAGTAAGGTGTCTCGGATTCAGTCTCAACTGAGTTGCATCATGAATTCAGGTTTTTCGTTAATGGATCGCTAATCATAAATAGAGCAATCGTAGTAAAACAACACGAGAGAGAGAGAGAGAGAGAGAGAGAGAGAGAGAGTTGCAGATCAAGATGTTGCCAGGCATTCCTCCACATCAAGTCTTACTTGGCGGTCTTTGAAGATCTATGGCGTTCTCTTTCCTCCCATTCCAGTATCCGTCCCTTAGGAATGCCCCGGGCGATTTCCCATCTGTTTAGGAATTCTGTAACGTTTGCTGCAGTCATTTGTTCATCAGTTGTTTGGTTCCTTTTTGAGTTAATCATACATTTTACTGATGACTTGTCACGAATATTAGCAGTCATAGAATGAAAATGAGTATTTAAGATAACGATGAGATATAATGATTTTCATTCAAAACAAAAGCATATACTATCTCCCCGGATATGTTAGTGAAAACGGAAAACACCTCACACGGCCAAATCCTACGCTCAGACCTTGCAGAACCAACGCGAAACGAAAAATGCCGCGGAATGAATTTAAACTCTCCAACCCAAACGCATTCAACCACACCTGTGCCTCAGAGTTCAGTCCCGTGGGGGGGAAAATGTCTTTGTCCCTTTTCCTGAAAAACACTTGGCCTTCCGTTGAACTAGGTGGTGAATTTTGTATGAGGTGGATTGTCGAATGGAGAGGGTCAAAGTCGGTGTAGAAAAGGAAACTACACTCACATTCACGCACACACACACACACGCACACACACCTCTATATATATATATATATATATATATATATATATATATATATATATATATATATATATATATATATATATTTAGTTACTAAATTATTCAAACTGGACGGTATCTAAAATAAATACCCATTAAATACCATCCAGTTTGAAAGGGGTCCTTTTTAGTACTTTACTAGTGCACAGAACAATTGTGCATGTGATAGTTAATATGTATATATATATATATATATATATATATATATATATATATATATATATATATATATATATATATATATATATATATATATATTATATTTATATATTTGTGTATATGTGAGTATATATAGGCTATAATATACACACATACATATATAGCTTACATACATACATATATATACTGCATATTTATATATATGGTTGTAACAATTGGAGAGCTTGCCTCTGGAGTCCTTTATGACAAAAGAATGCCACTACGCTAAAGGGAAAGTTCCACAAATCAGTGTTAAGACCAGCTATGCTGTACGGTAAGGAAACAGCAGAGATGAGAATATTAAGATGGGTGTCGTGTGCAACGAGGGAGGATGGGATTAGAAGTGAGTAGATCAGAGAGTCAACAAAGTTAGTTGAAATATCAGAGGAAGTGCGGGAGGGGAGACTGAGATGGTACGGACACCTACTGAGAAGAGGGGGGGAAGACCAAGAAAGAGACGGAGGGATTGTGTGAGGGACGACTTGAGGGAGGAGTGACTTGACGAGGCAGAAGTGCGCCACATGGGAGAGGGAAGCGGCTCTTCCAAAACGGCGACCCCGTACAGTAACGGGCTAAGCTAAGAAGATATATATCTATATCTATATCTATATATAATATATAAATATATATGTATATATGTGTGTGTGCACGTTGCATGGGAAGGGTGCAAGCCCAGCAACCTCATCCCAGAAATACATGCTTAACACCACAATGCTAGCACGAGATAAGATATTTTCTCTCTTAATGTGACTTTTCTTCCGCTTCTCGTTTATCCTTTCGTAAATGAGATAATTAATAACTAGAATTTTTGCTTTTTCCATCCCTTTATTTTTATTATTATTGTTATTATTATTATTATTATTATTATTATTATTATTATTAATATTAATTATTATTATTATTATTTACTTTAACAATAACAAGCACATTGAAAGATATCTAATTTTTAATTACTTCAACAGGAAAATCTTAGGTTGAATGAAAAATAAACAAGGTTTACATACTGTCTACATGATGGAACAGAGAAAATAATGAGGCTCTCTCTCTCTCTCTCTCTCTCTCTCTCTCTCTCTCTCTCTCTCTCTCTCTCTCTCTCTCTCTCTCTCTCTCTCTCTCTCTCTCTCTCTATATATATATATATATATATATATATATATATATATATATATATATATATATATATATATATATATATATATATATATATATATGTATATATATATATATTATATATACACACACACATCATATATATTTCTGTCATGAAATTTGTAATGTAAAATTTTAAATTAGCATGACATACAAAGAAGTAAAAACAATTGACCAAGAATGCCTATGAACCAATACGTGCAGACAATCCTTAATAAAGAATTAGTACGCATTTCAATTAGAGCGATGATTCGTCAGAATGCTTACTTGTGCCTGACAGAGTAAATTCTTGCAGAAAAACTTTTCCGAGATTGCTTTCTTCGTCTGAAACTTCATTCTGGCGTGATCTTTTGTGACAAGTTCTTTTGATGAGTTCATTAACCATTTAAAGCACTGCGTCCAGTGTGACTCCTCCTTTCCTTGCGCGGTTTTCCATTTTTTTTTTATTAATATTTATTTTATACTTCTTCATCCTCCTCTCATCTCTATTGAATAAACCTTTCCTTTGCTTTGACACGACAGATGGCATTTTGATCTTTTTTTTTTTTGAAAGACTAATTGCAGATATATAATTGGGTATTCAAGAACAAACAAACATATATCTCTCTCCCTCTCTCTCTCTCTCTCCTCTCTCTCTCTAGAATATATATATATATATATATATATATATATATATATATATATATATGTGTGTGTATATATATATATATATGTGTGTATATATTTATATACACATGTGTATGCGTGCGTATATTTATTTACACATGCGTAT
Organism: Macrobrachium rosenbergii; assembly: GCF_040412425.1. Taxonomy (NCBI): domain Eukaryota; kingdom Metazoa; phylum Arthropoda; class Malacostraca; order Decapoda; family Palaemonidae; genus Macrobrachium; species Macrobrachium rosenbergii. The sequence continues at coordinate 35,822,388 of NC_089791.1, forward strand.
GTGTGAGTTTGTGTGAGTGGGTATGTACGTATGCATATTTCCACGCATGTTCGTATGTACGATGAAGGTTTGGGTGTGCAGATATATAACAAATACGCTTAGAAAACTTGACTGTCCATGAAAACGACAGTTGATCTAAAAAAAGCGTCTGTCGTGAACGAAAATCCCTTGACTATAAAATCGAGTGAGAGAGAAAAAAAGCGAGAGGCCAAAATAAGAAAGTCGTTTCCCAGACGGGACTTTTAATGAGGCACCAAAGGAGGCATTAGATTTGCATGTCTGAGTGTGGAACGGTGAATGTGTGTGCGGTGTGTACTTGGATTCCAAATGGAATTTTGCGCCGTCAGTCCCAAAAGAAAAATTCTGCGTCTTGCATTTGTAATGGGTGAGAGAGAACCTCAAGGAAAAAGTTTGCCCAGAGGTTTCATTAAGTAGGAAGATGTTTAGTGTAAAATGTTTTTGTGAGAGTAATCGGATTTTCTTTTTTTTTTTTTTACTCCTTTATGGTGATATTATCTTCCAATTTTTTTTTTTTTTTTTTTTGGTTGTCTTGTCTTCCTTAATGGAAGATATTGTACAAGAACAACAATATTGATTGTGTGATGGACAAATATAAGTTAAGCATATATATATACATGTATGTGTGTTTCGAAACAGTGAAACATGTTTGTGCTAGCTAGTCGACTGTTTCGGGTAGCAGCCAACGTGGGAAGAGCTATGGGGCTAGTTACTTCCAAAGTGCTTCCGTAATTCAAAAAGGCTAACATTTTGTGATGACTATATATATATATATATATATATATATGGAACCCATAAAAACGCCAAAATGCAGAAAATAAATGCTATATTTCAGAGACCAAACTGTCTTTCTCCTCAGGCAAAATAATGAATGAGAAAGAGTTAAAGAAAAGCGGTATTTATACCAATAGGTCCTTGGGTCACCCGTTACGTCACTCCAGTAGACAATTTCTCTTTAATGTTCTTATATACTGTAGAATCAACTGGGTACTTTTTCCAGGTGAGTGCTTTGAAGAAGTTACTTGTTAATGACAAGACCTTGCCTTATTTTTAGTTATATATTTATCATGAAGTTACTTTCTATATCAATTTAATTTCTATAGAGTTAGTATTAATTAATTATAATGTACTGTATAAAACAAATTAATAAAGAAAGCCACTTTATAGCGAATAATAGAATAATAGGACTAAAGTCATTTAGGACAATCGCCTTCTTTCCACAATACAGGGCTGAAAACAAGGAATCCAGCTGGAATAATATTCCAGTCTAAGATTATTAAATGATAAAAACCTATGGAACGATGGTGAGGATAGCCTTATTTCATTTCTAGGGAAATTTATCTAAATTCGACATAATTTTGTTCGTATAGTGGAAATAGATTATCTTTTGTTATGTCAGTAGTGTAAAGTTGATATCGACCTAACATATGCCATCAGTTCAGTTATCATTCTTTGACTGATCTATTTATGATATTCATTGAAGTATTCGACCTGCCATTTTTCGACAGGAAGATCAGCGATCGCTCAGGGGGAGAGAGAAGTCGACATACAGTCTTTCTTTCTTTTTTTTTTCTCTCTTTTTTTTGGCAACTTAATGGTCATAGTATGGACACCCCCGCCGCCCCAAAAAAAAAAAAAAAAATCTATCGGAGAAAGAGAAGACAATGGAACTTTTCACGCCTGACGTATGTCCATAACCACTGCTCTATAGGATGTCGTTCGCTGTAGGCAATAAGAACCCAGATATTAAAATTCATACATTCAAACTTTTCTCTCATTTTTTATTTCGTTTATATAAGATAATGTATTGGCATTCTTCCTAATAATTTTTACAAACGCTGTGGTACCGTTACAGTTCAGAACTAATGCATTCAGGGAAATATCATTATTCATTCTACTAGGAGACTTAATCCTCTACCGTTTATGTGCAGTTACTCCGTCACAGTCTCACCTGCCGAACATCTGCCTCATCTCAGAATTCCACGACGCGAAATGATCCCTGGAAATGAACCAGCCCATTAAAGCAGGCGATAAGGCATATTGGGCATTTTATCAGGAATCCATAAGGGTCTCCGTTATTACGCACTAAAATCCCCCGGATCACAGGAGGGAAATGTTGATGAGAATTTAGTTCTTGTCTTAGCCGTTCGACCCTGTCTGTCTTGCGTGGAGGCATCATCGCCATTTGATGAACAGAGAACGCATCACTTTTGTAGGGTTAAAGTGTGTGTGTGTGTATATATATATATATATATATATATATATATATATATATTATATATAAGTGTGTGTCTATATACAGTATGTATGCATGTATGTATGTATGTAAGTGTATTTGTAATAACTACAACGACCTCGTAACTTCTCGATTTCTCCACACTCTTTGGGTACGCTTTTCACTATAAAACCTCAGATCCAGGAAAAGATCCAAATGAAGAAATTTGTAGCCCCAAATACCGCTTTAATATCCGAGATTCACTGTACTTTACGGTTAACTTAACATGAGATAAAATTATCATCTACGAGGTGAGTGCATCTGCCCCCCGTCAGGATACGAAACTGTACAATTTGAGCCTGATAAAAGGGTGACAATAACTTATTCAGTCATCTACTGAGATCTCTTGTTAGCTGAATAGATTAATTACTTCGTATCTGTAATAAACTAAAAGGCTCGGGTTCGAATCCTGAGTGGTGCCGATGAACTTGCTCATCACATTTAATTTCCGTTAGTAGAAGATTATTCAAGGTAAAGTGAATTGATATTAAGGGTTTTGTGGATCAGTATTCAGTATATGTATAAGGTATGTATATATATATATATATATATATATATATATATATATATATATATATATAATAGATATAATATATATAATGTATCCATGTATGTGTGTGTATCCAATACACACAAACATGCATTATATATATATATATATATATATATATATATATATATATATATATATATATATATATATATATGTTATATATATATATATATATATATTATTATAATATATATATATATATGTATATATATATATCAGTTGCTGGCTTGGTTAATGTGTAAAAATCTATCCTCAGATACCCATGGGGTCATGGAAACAACTGAACTAATAAATACGTAGAGATTATAACCTTATATTTTACAACATGTCAACTCGACATTCAACTAACAAACAGTTTAATTAAAATGCAAATTAGGAAAGGAACCGTAACCAGCTATTTGCATAATGTTAGGTAGTAATAAAATTATATATATATATATATATATATATATATATATATATATATATATATATATAGTATATACAGTATATATATACAGTATATAAGTATATATAGAGATTATTATTAACATATATGGTACATACATGTGTATGTATGTATGTACGTACTTATGTATATTTATGTATGTGTATTTTGTCTTTCAATCAGAAATCCTTCATGCATTTTTTGAGCAATTGCAATTGCTCTCAATGCAGAATTCCTAGAATAAGAAATGCCATTATGATATGAAGTTATAAATGTCCTTTTGTGCTGAAGGTTTGTAAATGCTGAATATACTCCCCCAAAAGAATACGTGTTTCATCATTCGTTTCTTAAGTAGGACCCGCACAAATGTATTTCCATTTGTGATTTATGTTAAGAGGATTGGTCTTATTCAGAACCATTCCTTGGGCAATGAACTGTGACAAATTTATCAGTTCGACTCGTGAGCAGACGCTAAAGTGTTTCTTCGAATACGTAGAAGATTTGAATTGGCACCCGTTATAGTATCCATTATTTACTTCTTGCGTCAATAATGCGAGTTATCCTGTTATCCTGTTATTGGGAATTCAGAGGCAACTGAAATAACGTGAAAAGCCTGTCTGAAACTTACGACATTCGGTTAGATTTCCGCATCTCACTTTTGACAGCTTTTCTTGTCTACTTTTGTGCTCTCGCGAAATTTAAAATTTTATACGTCACAGTGATTTCGGTCAGGTTTTTCACCATAGTGATGGTGAACTTGAATAATGATAATAATAATAAACATCGCCATAGGAAATGTCAATATGAGTAAAGCGATAAAGTTAATTCTTCCGCTCCGTTCGGTTCTGTAAGGAAACGATAAACTTCCCAAACATCGCCATAGGAAACGTCAATATGAGCAAAACGGTAAAGTTAATCCTGTGAGGAGACAATGAACTTCCCAAATGAATTTTGAAAAGAGTCCCACGCAGGGTCTCTAAACTTCACATCAGGAGTTCCACAAACAAACTCCTCGCTTCTGATTCGAACGTTATCGGCCCCCTCTGTTTTCTCTCGAGATTGTGAGCCTTTGAGACTCTGTGGAACTTGAGATGTTTCCTTTCGACTTGCTCTTCCTTATTTCTTCTTTTTATTTCCCGTCTAAACGGACTCTTATTGAATGATGTTAATTCACAGGATGTATTTCGGATTTACTGGAACCAGTTAGCAGCCGATATGCAAATTAGTTTTCTAAGATATGTATTTTCTGGTGGAATCTCGTCATTCGGTGTTGTTATAAGGTTTTTTGGTTACAGAAATGCATATATATACATATATGTATATATATGTGTGTGTGTACTTACATGTACATGGCATATACATACACACACACACGCATATATATATATATATATATATATATATATATATATATATATATATATATATATATATATTATTATGATTAAGCAAGAATTTGCTAGCAAGTTGCCAGCCCCCTTTTGTTGTTGGTTGTTCTGTTGTTTTCATGTACTGCCAGCCGCCCGATCGACAGACCATCTGTCTATCGACTTAGCACGGTCAGAATACAAGGGTTTAAGAGATTAAGGCCACTCCTTTTAAAACAGAACTTTCCTTCGAGGCAAAAGTAATCTGTCTTGGGCGTTTTACAGGTAAAGCCCTCTGCGGGCATCAGGTGCATATGATTCAAAACTCATGTGTGTTGGATGCACCCCCTGCCCCATAGAGGATAAAGCAGAAACCCACGAGGTCTCGGAGGCTTACACGCGGGCTGGAAGATATGGAGTGAAGACGTCCTCAACACCTGGCCCCATCGATGCCCTTGCATCCCAACCACATGGCCCTTCCAAAGTATACTTTTTCCCTCGTGCCTCCGACCGCAATCCAAGTGTTCGCTCCACCGTACCCTGCTCGCGAGCCCACACGCCATTGCTTGGAGTTTCGAGGAGTCCCCATCGCCTTGCTCCCTTACGGAAGCTCCCAGCATCTCACCACGGAAGAAACTGCCCTGAAACGCAAGTCATCCACAGACCGCCTTCTACGCGCCTCGAAAATTCATACGGTAAAGTGCCCTGGAAGAGCCCCATTTCAGTCACGCTTTTGTCTCGTAACATTTACTTAAATAGTGAGCCAGTAATCAAAGAATCCCTTTGTCTAATGTCCGCGGCGACTCTTGTATCGGCAGTATTAAGTCTTTATTACCCATTGAAGTCCTGTGGGACCTCAGTGCAGCTTCGAATTCATTATTCTTTGTCTATTTTCATTACTGGCGTATAATGCATATCTCTACTTCAGGGGGACCCTATTTCGTGGAAGCTTTCGGACCGTGTCTGAACCCCAATCTCATTCAATCCCGTAGAATCCCCTTCAGGATCAGAAATCTACTGAGTTCCTTCCCCGCATTGATGTCATTTATGTAAATACACTCCTTTAAATTTGCCCACGTTTTACGTAATATTTCCTCAGTAACAAGAGCCCTATGATCATATGAAATTCTCCTTGTTTTCCTTTTTATGTTTTTCCTGGACCCATGAAGTCAGAATCACAAGGCTAAAATTACCTTAAATTGTTGCTACCTGTCTCACAGAGAATATCTCAAACTATAACCACGGAAAAACGTAAATATATATATATATATATATATATATATATATATATATATATATATATATATATATATATATATATACTATCTTCCAGCTTCAATCGTTCTGTATGCTTACTCCGTAACCCGATTTCCAAGAATATAAGCGTGACATTACGATACGAGGATGTAATTGTCACTTTGTTTGGAAGGTTTATACAAGTGCTTAGTATAATCGCGCGGGAGAGTATTGGTTTTGGATTTGTTTCTGGACTGGGCGTTTACACACCTTCTATTTCCATTATATGCTTTGCTTTCTGCCATGATCATTTGTTTATTTTCATTGGCGTGAGAAATCATGCTTCCTGTTTATGTCAGAAGAAGTTCTATTTTATTGTTAAATGGAGTGGACTTATCATTTGTCCCGATTCATCATTTTTCAAAATCCACGCTTGATCGGGCTCTGTCTCGACCTGACTGTGGTAAAATGGCAGAGAAAAACTGACATAATGTCACCTGAACTGTAGTGAAACCAGGTTTATTATCCTTTTTAATGATTTCGCACTCAGCTAAAGTTCAGAGTTCACCCATGTCATTAGAACAGAGTGAAGCAAACATATAACTGGCAAAGGAAATATTGAGGCTAAAAGATTTAATTCAAATTAGAATATATATCCTTCATGGAGAATTTTAATTTCAACAGAGACATCAGTGTTATTCATTAAACACAACGAATCTTATAATCAAATTTTTCCTTCTACAAAGCCAAAGCCAAAACACGCCATTTCATCCGTGTAGTATTTCACCCGAACAATATATTGCTTTAGCCTCGCAATCAGCGATTTCATATTTATGCCAAATTCGGCGTTTAATCGGTCGTCTTATCAACGGGAGATTTCACCCGAAACATTTTACTTTACATTCGTATTCACCCAACTTTCATCTGTCTGTCAAAAACCTATCACAAAAACAGCGAAAGAAATTATTTAAATATTTTATATTATTGAATGGAAAAGTTATCCTTCCCTTTCTTCGCTCTGTGCACTACAATATCCTATACCTATCTGCCGATGAGAGAGAGAGAGAGAGAGAGAGAGAGAGTTATGAGGTCGAATTTCTCTTCAGAGAAGGCACTGAAGATTTGACAGTGTTTCTTCAGAATTTATCACATTTATTCAGGATGAACCTGTGCTAAAAACGTCTGCAGTTACCACTCATCAGTTCATATTTTTTTTACTCTTCACCGTCACAGAAAAAAAAAACCACTGTGTATGACAAATACCTCCCTGTGAACTGATATCACCTGACAAAGGGCACTCGTTGTGACCAAGGTCAATTGACAAAATTATGCCGACCCACACAACGTTTCCCCGTATAAACATCAAACTTTTTTTTCTCAAACTCCCACTAATTCTCCAGTGCGAGGTTTCTGGCCGCCTCAGAGTTAGTCATCGGAACGACCCAACATATTATAACAAGCCTAACCTAGTAACTAACATAATACTCACAAAACATTATAAGAATACAGTTATTCCCGGAAAACAGAAGATCGATGTTGCATCGTCATACTACCCAAAAACAGAAATATAACCTTTTCAATGGGCATACGATAATGCCTGCATACATACGGTAATTACACATTTCCAGTGACCCATTCGTCCTGGCTAATACACGTACTACATTAAAGGAGAAACGGTTATTGCGGAACACTGAATAATCAACGTCTCTACGAGAAAATACCGTTTTTGTGTCCAGGTACTTTTTCCGAATAGTAGAACACGAAAACTACAGGAACAATTTACCTCCAGGAAAGTTTTTACTACTACGAAGGTCCGTGCTGTAAAAAAAGTCGACAAAAACGCTTGTACCTTCACATGTATGGTCATTTTTCTTGTAGGAGGTTACTACTGTCGGAAATGGAGTTACTCGTTATGTTTTGGACACTGGTGTGTTATTTGGCTTTGGAACTGAGATCTGTCCTCGTTTGAGTTTTTGCAGGTTCAAGGACCTCAACACTGAGAAGCAATACAACAAGTAAAAAGTGGCAATCGAGTTTTCTGTACAGCGTATAATGCTGTATGAAACTCTCAGCCCCGCCCGATGAAACTCTCAGCCGCAGCCCATGAAACTTTCAGTCACGGCCCGGTGGTGGCCGAAAGTTGGTACTATAGTGGTGCCAGACGCACGATCATGGCTAACTTTAACCTTAAATAAAAACGAAAACTTCTGAGGCCAGAGGGCTGCAATTTAGTACGTTTGATGATTGGAGGGTGGATGATCAACATACGAATTTGCAGCCCTCTAGCCTCAGTAGTTTTTAAGATCTGAGGACGGACAGAAAAAGTTGCGGACGGTCAGACAAATAGTCATCTCGATAGTTTTCTTTTAAAGAAAACTAAAAATGGAAAGGAATGTGAATTTATGAATATATGTATATGTATATATATATATATATATATATATATATATATATATATATATATATATATATATATATATATATATATATATATATATATATATATATATATATATATAGGCAGGTCACAACAGCATTCCACGAACTTAAAAATTTGATCAACCTACTAGAAAGGACATTTTTTTTTTTTTTGCACATAAGAGTAAGGAGGGGTTATTAGACCTTACCACAGTGCCATCAACTTAGTCAAACTTTTCAAAAACGACCGTGAAAGCTGCTTCATCTCATTATGTCTTGAATAAGTTGTCTAATTCCACCTCGGGTACAGAGGTACAAGCCAAAGTTACCGGGAAAGTTCCAGCCTAATTAGCTGGGGAATTAGGCCCTTGGGGAAAAAGGCAATAAAATGTAGGCAATCGAAAGTTCCAACGGCACGAAAGAGAGGGAAGTTCTCTCCCCGTCATTACTCCATTAGACCTTCATGTTTACTCGTAACCTGTAATCAACTCATTAAGGCGTGGCTTCACAGAAAATAGCTGAAGACGGCCAGACATTTAAAAATAACAAAATTGAATAAAAAAAATCAGATGATGTACACTTTCAATCCTCCGTATAGTCTTTTAAATCCTCAAACTCTCACGATCATAATCACAACCAAGAAACGTATTCAGCCTGCTAGCAATTCTGTATTCATTTGTAATGGAAAGCGACTGGATACCTGGAGTGAAGAGTTTCTGTCCTTGGAAATGGCCACTGGTGTCATCAGCGTATGAACAGGTATTTCGCCCAGTGTGAGTTCCTGACGGCTAAATTTCCCCCCCAAAAAAGAAAAAACCCTAAATTTTTCATCATATTTGGAATTCCGCTGCACTGGGACAGCAGACAGAACCATGCGTTTTGCTTTTGGTTTTTTCAAATGGGTAAATAAACCTTTCATAATTTTTATTACCTATTTATTATTAAGCAAAATGCAACTGGTTACATTTTGCTTCTGCAATCGTGACATAATTATGAAAATGGGAGATCGGTTGCAAATAAACGAAGCGGGATATTCGGCATCACCACTTCCTACAACAAACAAGTAAAAATTGCGGCTAAGTTTCTTCGGCGCAATCGATTTTCCGTACGGCGTATAATGCTGTATGAAACTCTCAGCCACGGCCCATGAAACTCTCAGCCGCCTCACATGAAACTTTCAGGCACGGCCCGGTGGTTGCCTGTGTTGTTGGCACCTATAGCGGTGCCAGACACACGATCATGGCTATCTTTAACCTTAAATGAAATAAAATCTACTGAGGCTAGAGGGCTGCAATCTGGTATGTTTGATGATTGGAGGGTGAATGATCAACATACCAATTTGCAGCCCTCTAGCCTCAGTAGTTTTTAAGATCTGAGGGCGGATAGAAAAAGGGCGGACTGACAGACAGAGTCATCTCAATAGTTTTCTTTTAAAGAAAACTAAAAACGACTGGTTTTTATACATTTTATAGGATTAGGGTATTTATCGTTGAAGAATATTCCCCCGTCAGGTCTGACGGTGCCTCAAAACTTTTTAAGACCATGAAATATTACAGACATTTTCGGAAAATGGAAGCAAGTTAAAATAGATGAAGTAGAATAAACTGAAATGATATTGTCTGTAGAGTCGAATCTTCCTTGGTATCGCGTCATACCTTTCTCCCCCGAAATATTTTCTATATATATTTTCTTGATACTGACGTATTATTATGTTATCACAAACGTCCTCTTCTGAACTTTCCTTCTGCTCCATATTAGCTGTCGACTATAACATGTGTATTTCAAAGTGATTCTCCTTTATAGTATTGCCCAGTAAACCATTCTCTTTAGGCTCCAACATAATCATCTTAAAAAGAAAAATTGAGGGGTAAAACTTTTCTTGCAAATTTGTTTTCCGCAACATATTCAGTATCGGATTTTTTCCTTGCATGAATATTCTTCGATGGGAAACTGATTTTCATATTCATCAGATAAACACACACACACATGAAGGCGCAGACGTTTGAAATATGTATCATTATTGATAACATGTTATTTGGCAATTACTACGAAGATAACTTGAGCGGCGGCTGTCGAATTTAGTATAACATTCATTAAAGGTGATCTGTTTAACCAGTAATGGGATTTAGTTGCTTTATGTAGTTATAATTAAATAGCGTCATCATTTGTTTATCGTAACCTCTTTTCTTGAATACCGCTATGTTGTAGATCCAGCTTATTGAACGTTGCAATTAAGCAGCGATTATTAACTTATTGAACGTTTGAATACTAAGATCAAATCTGCTTACAGAGCTTGTTAACCTTCTCAGATATGCCTATTCTCAAAATTTCAGACTTTAAAGTTAGCATTTCACCTTGTGAAGAGAGGTTTAAATCACTTAACAAGACTTTTGTAGTAGCACGCAAATGCTTCACGAGTTAGTCTGAAATTCATGCAAGTGCTTTATTGCTTTAGCTCCCCAGTTTCTTGAAAGTTATTGCTTGATTAAAGATCACATTGCATTTGCTAATGCAGGCAGAGAGACCTTTCGTTAAGAGAATTGCACCTGAAAGAATTGAATCGTTACATTTAACTTTTTAATTAGAGTTCTGGTGAATTTATGGTATTTTGCATTTGATTCCTTAAGAGTTGCATTCTGTGCAGGAAGGTAATTTTCCATTTACTGCCCTTTGAGTAGCCAACATTTGAACCTGAACTAGTATAAAAAAGTATTTAAAAATAAATTTAAATACTGGTCTTTTTCATAATCATAATTAATAACTCTTACGAGGCCACTGATGTATAAAACTGAAATTTTCAAGAGCGAATAATAATCTTACAAGTTAAAAGTTAGACGTTATTTTCATTTCAGTAACTATATTTTCTTTCAAATTTACTACAATAGAAATGTAGTTGATCATATGCAGATGGATAATTTCAGCAAAGAAGTAACTATGAACATTATAACAAGAATTACGGATTCTGAAACTCATTTTTCGTTAGTACAGGTTTGTACAAAAATGAAAAATAAGGTGGATTCTACTGCCGAAGGTAAACGTCGAAAAAGAATATGTGCGCCATCTGAATGTTTTCTCATTCTAATTGATTTCAACGTGGCAAAGTCGCAGCAACCGTGGGGCGCCTTTGAAAGTCTCGTCGGAACTACGCAAAGAGGTATCACTGGAAAAGGACATATATATCGAGCCAAGGTTGGGTCTGGGAAGCTGAGGGCAATCGTCTGGTTGTGAATGCCGAACTGCCTCAGCTTACTCTCCTCTTCCTACGCGAACTTCTGCGTCATAAATTTTTGTTGCCAACAACAGTTATTGTCTGTAGCACCATCGAGATCCGCCCTGCAACCTTTGTGCTCCGCAAATCCAATTTGAAGTTTGGATTAAAATAGCCGGCTGGTAAATAGCACTCATCTGGCGGTGGGTGTAAATGACATCAAGCAGATTATCCCTCTCTCGGAAGGCAGAGACATCGGGAGGTGGCAGACCTACGAGAAGCAAGTGGTGATGTCTGTGAGAGAGGTTTTATGATACTGTGTGACTGCAAAGACGCCGAAGGGAGATCAGGTCTCGCCTGAGAGGGATCTTCACACCACAAGTCACGCAATTCCATTTCGCCGCAGGATTCGCTGCAAAGGAAAAGTGGTTATATCTAGATCGCGGTGTCTCTTGAAAACTTACGTTGTAGGACCCAACAGACAAACGAGATTTTGATGTTCTCGAAATACGACGTAAAGATTTGTTTTACCACTAGATATATGTCTTGGAAGATGAAGAACCAAGTAAAATACAGAGAATAGCAGAAATCCTTTTCCCAAGGACAAGTTTTGTTTTCTTCCTAATTCTCAAGAAATAACCGGTATCAGTGATTGCCTTACAAGGATATATCGTTGCTGTCAAAATGAGGGAAGATGAATTCCCAGTGCAGAAGGGCGTAAGCAGCTCTCGTGAGGAAACGCCACTGACTGAAGGCCTTTCTACATCTCTAATAACACAGGAGGCTCTCCCCATTAAATCAAGGAAGAAAGCTGGCCAGAGTACACCATAAAGGCTTGGTCTAAACGTACCTAACCCAAGCATTGATATTGATGATTAAGTGAAAAATCGGTCGCGAAGAAGAAAGTGTTGGCGTTCGCCATGAAATTTTTTTTTTTTTTTTTTTTTTTTTTTCTGGACGTCAGCCTTTCGATCAAGAGTGGAAAGATGGTCATAAGATCAAGTTATATTTTTATAACACATGACTTTCAAAGTCTAGAAAAGAGCCAATGTCCTCCGAGATTAATTATCTAGTAAATAACGTGAGTATATTTCAGCATTTAAAAAAAAAACAACTAACAAATGAATACGACTAGTACATAAATTCTAGAGCATACGACAAGCTCTCGATACTTCGCCTTACATCAGTTGCAATATAATTCTTTTTTATCGTTTATTGCAACCACGAGTACATTGCGTTCGTGAAGCTTCAATTTGATTTGAATATTGCTCGTTTTCTTTATACAGTAAACTCTTTCTCTCCTGATCTTGCTTCATCATTCTCTGGAGATCTGGAATCCAGTCATCATCTCAATTGCTACTTGACTCCATAATTTACCTTATGAGACCCGTGATGATTTGGACTTAGAATAATGCCTGCAATGCTGTTGCTCTGTGTATGTATGTATGTATGTATGTATGTATATACACATACATATACATATACTGTATATATACATACATATTACATAGGTAAATGTATATGTATATCTATAGATATGTAAGTATATATGTCTATATCTGTGTGTGTGCGTGAGTCTATGTATATGTACATAGAATGTGAAAGCAGAAAATGACAGTTTTGTTAACACACAAGAGATGAGGAATTTTTTTTTTTATCTACAGGCAGTTAGGGGATAGAGACCTCCTTAGGTTCCACTGATGCCCAGAGGATAAGGAGCGGTCACCTTGAAAACAGACTGCATTATATAAGGTCGATCTTATTTAGTTTCCGTGACCCTTGCAACAGATTCGTCTTGTTTGCTTAATTAAAGCCGCTCCGAGTATCTGACCTTCCGAACGGCGCCCACTTCTATAAACCTCTATAAACAATCTAGTGCACCTTAGTTTGTGCTGTGATTGTAACGCAAGAGAATTTTGATTCGATCGTCGGTGCTCGATTTTTCTCTGGTAAAGACTTTTCATGTGAAACCATCATAAAATTAGTTGGGTTTCTCAGAAGGTATCATGTGTGCGCTATTATCCCATCAGTAGTTTCTTTTTCCTCACGGACTTTGGTAACGGAAGATCCTACAGTGTCACTGCAGTAGAAAGCAGAAGCTACAGTTTCGCTGATCTTAATCTTATCCAGGTAAGGGATTTTTCTTTTGCTTTTGTATGTCACTCTTGGTCTCTCATTAGGGAACGAAAGGAAATCGTATCCGCTTAATAAACTTTTTTTTTTTTTTTTTAGGACGTGGTCGGGGGCTTTTGGTGGGAATACTCTTTCCTGTCGTCACAATTTGTATGGAAAGCAAAATAAAGCTGTGCTGTTATTTGCCTAACAGGTTTTAAAGCAAAATAAAGTTGTGCTGTTATTTGCCTAACAGGGAACATTTGCGAGTAAAATCAGGTTTTAGTTTTCTGTAGAAGAAAACTATTGTGCCGCTCTGTCTGTCCGTCCACACTTTATTCTGTATGCACTTTTTCTGTCCGCCCTCAGATCTTAAAAACTACTGAGGCCAGAGGGCTGCAAATTGGTATGTTGATCACCCACCCTCCAATCGTCAAACATACCAAATTGCAGCCCTCTAGCCTCAGTAGTTTTTATTTAAGGTTAAAGTTAGCCATAATCGTGCTTCTGGCAACGATATTTGATAAGCCACCACAGGGGAGTGGTTAACATTTCATGGGCCGCGGCTCACGTAGCATTATACCGAGACCGCCGAAAGATAGGGCTTATTCGGTGGACTTGATTATACGCTGTAGCAGCTGTACAGAAAACTCGATTGAGGTGAAGAAACTGCGGCACGTTTTTTACACGCTCTTTCTTGCACTTCTTTGTAAACTTCAGCCGAATCTCTCTTTGTTGCCTCAGACTTTGGACACAGATGCAGAGAGACTTGAAATCTCTGACCCTCGGCTTTTTGAAACAGTGGTTTGAAGGATTTCAGTTTAACTGTTCTTGGATGTAAGAATGACTTATATGAGAAGAGGGTGATTTGTCTGTCTTCAGAGAGAGAGAGAGAGAGAGAGAGATGAAACCCAAAAAATAAAAGTATACTGTATGGACAATGGCAAATCATTAACATTTCCGCTTTGACCTGCAACAAAAGGAAGTCCCTAAATATAGTGAAAAGAGAAGGGGAGTATAGGAACATAAAAAAAAAACACGAACTGCAAAGAAAAGAAGTAAGAGGGGAAAGGGAAAATAAAGAGAGCAAAGCGAAAAGGGAAATAAAAAAAAAAAAAGCGAGTACCCACGAGACCAGAAAGAAGCATCAGGTCCCTAGGAAGAGAGAGACCATTGGAAAGTCACTCAGTTGCAGTATCCATCAAGACTCTGAGTCTTATTGGGCTGTTCAAACAAGAGTCTTTGGAGTCTTTGTTTTTTATATTTCGTCTCTTTTTAGTTTTCTGAAAAGATAATTATTGTGCCGGCTTTGTCTGTCCGTCTGCACATTGTTCTGTCCGCACTTTTTCTGTCCGCCATCAGATCTTGAAAACTACTAAGGCTAGAGGGCTGCAAATTGATATGTTGATCATCCACCCTCCAATCATCGAATATACCAAATTGCAGCCCTCTAGGGTCAGTAGTTTTTATTCTATTCAAGGTTAAAGCTGGCCATAATCGTGCTTCTGGCAGCGATATAAGCCATGCCAGTGCCGGCCCGTTGTTAAAGTTTCATGGGCGGCTGCTCGTACAGCATTATACCGAGACCACCGGAAGATAGATCTGTTTTCCGTGACCTTGAGTATACGATGTACAGAAAACTCGATTGCTCCGAAGAAACTTCGGCGCATTTTTCACTTGTTTTATTTCTAAGTCCAGTCTTTTTTTTTTTATTATCCTCTGCAAAACCATGTCGCTTCTCCCGCAATGATAATTGCCTCGATTGAACGAGCTGACAGGGAAATATGATTATGCCGTATAGAAATCTGTGGAGGAACCTGGGGAAGGCCTACATCCAGCAAAGGACTTTTGAAGCCTGAAATGAATGAAGTGTATATAAAAAAAAGTTAAGTATACCTTAGTTTAACGAGACCACTGAGCGTATTAACAGCTGTCCTAGGGCTGGCCCGAAGGATTAGACTTATCTTACGAGGCTAAGAACCAACTGGTTACCTAGCAACGGGACCTACAGCTTATTGTGGAATCCGAACCACATTATACCGAGAAATGAATTTCTATCACCAGAAATAAATTCCTCTAATTCTTCATTGGCCGGCCGGAGACTCGAACGCGGGCCTAGCAGAGTGCTAGCCGAGAACGATATCGGCCCATCCAATGAGGAGCTGAAGTGTATATAATAGATCATAACAGACAATAAGCCTTTGGATCTATATGGTCCTTTGTACTGCTGTCAATCTATATACGAGTATTTACCTGTTAATATGTATACATGGAAACGCATTAGCTACCTCACATCTCCATCGGATGTAGTAAAAAGAAATGGAACAGGAATATCGAGATATGACCGAAAGAAAACACGAAGACCTTAAACGGGAAATCCTCGGGTAAAACTGGAGAATATTTCATGAGGGGGAAAGATCAGAAGTGGATTAGGAGGGGAATTTGGGGGAAGTCAGACAGGAAATAGTTACGGAAGTTGTTGAATTAGGGATGACGAGGCTTAACCTGGAACTGGGTCAGGATTCCTTATTCAAAAAACCTTTCTTTTTACCTGTATTTTTCTTTTTCATTTTTCATGTCTTTGCTTGCGTGGGGGACGGGGGACTGCTTTCAGAGGCGGGGTGGGGTATTCCTTATTACAAGCTTACATGAATACTGAATTGCTTTTGAGAAAAATTAACTTATTAAAGAGCTAGTTATTCTATGCTCTAATGTAATATGTCCGTCACGTGTAAGCCAGCAGTTTCAGATTAACGTCTAGAGCAGTGGTTCTCAAATGGGTAATTACCCCCGTGGGGGTAATGAAGCCGTTTCTGGGCATGTAACGAGGCACTTTAATTCCAATTTGCAATAAAAGGAACAGTGCTTTAATTTTAATTCTTTGTCAAAGGAGTAATGTCTAAAATGTAAATTCTTTATTTCTTAAGACTTGAGTAAAAGTAGAATTAATGTCTTACACATAAAATGCATCAGAAATTCAGCATTCAAATATTTTTCTTTCCTTTATATTATAACTGAAGAGGAATGGGATTGGGGTAATGGGGATCTATCACACCACTGCCGGGGTAACTATACCACAAAATTTTGAGAACCCTTGGCCTAGCCCTAGAGGATACTGTAGGTATATAGCAAAATGTTTTGTTTGTATGATTTAATATGAGGTAGGAATTTCACCACAAGAAGAGTTCAGTTTTACATGTTCATTGTATAAATATAGATCTATGTACATTTTATATGTACTTGCCAGTAAATAGCTAGACCATACTATTCTAGAAAAAATAAACAAATGTCACCAGAAATGAATAATTATTTGCTATGGAATGGGTTGACTACTTTTCCCCCACTCTTTGCTTTCTCTGAAAGTAGTGCACCGGGAATGCCCTTAAGAGAAAAACAAGAAAAGAATGCGCCGAAGTTTCTTCGGCGCAATCGGGTTTTCTGTACAGCGCATAATCAAGGCCACCGGCAATAGATCTATCGGTGGTCTCGGTATAATGCTGTATGAGCCGTGGCCTTTGAATCCTTAACCACGGCCAGGTGGTGGCCTGTCCTATATCGTTGCCAGAAGCGCGGTTTATGGCTAACCTTAACCCTAAATAAAATAAAAACTAATGAGGCTAGAGGGCTGCAATTTGGTATGTTTTTAAGATCTGAGGGTAGAAAAAGTGCGGACGGACAGACAAAGCCGGCACAATAGTTTTCTTTTACAGAAATCTAAAACAAGGTAAAGCGTTTGAGGAAGGATGGATATCTCATAATTAAAAGAAAATTGAAGAGTGGATGAATAATAATTAGAATGAAATGATGAAAAGTTTCAACTCTGTGATTGCGTCCGCCGGAAAGAGATAAGAAAATAATTAACATTCGTTCCCGCTTGCTTATCCTCATCAACTTCTTATTATATAACATTTAATGAAAATGGTGAAAGATAAAAAAAAAAGTAATACCTAGGATAGAGATGAAATAGGTGTTAAGTCACTAATTATCCTGTTGTCGTATTTTAGTTTACAATATACCTGACTTTGATTCCAATTTTCATCTGTGAGGTCAAAACATTGGCTGAGGTGCTTTTGGGAATGGTTATCTCCGAAATTCTAATCTGGCGAATTGTCATATTTTATTCTTTGATATTTAGACATGCGCAAGAATCAAATGGAAAGCCAGCTGTTCTATATTACATAATTGGGCTCTTATGTGAATATTCTCATGAATGATAAGCACTCTGGCGGTCGGAAAATAGAAATGAAATGTGATTTGGTACACTCTTAAGTATACAGACATTTTTATTGTGTCTACCAGCATGTCTTCGTTCCCTTGATGTCTGAAGTTTTAGAAACCATTTTCTCTCAAATGCCGTCTGTGTTTACGTCAAGAAATATTATGATTATTTATGACATGATTTTTGCGAGTTTTTATATTTTTCGTGCCTTAAATTCCATCATTAAACTAAATGTTATAACAGCATATATACATAATTCGCTCAAACTAGGTAAACTGTACAAAGGCCACTCGAAAACAGCATGCTAACATAGTAGAACACAAATCAAAATAAGAAACAAGATTGGAAAAGAAAATAGCATAAAAAAGGAAATGAATTCAAATCGTAAAGAAAGGCCAGTATCAAAAAATAAAAATAAAAAAAAAGGACAAGTCAGAGCCGGCAAAAAGAGACAAAAATCCACGAAAACTATAAACGTCCATTGCCGAAATAACGCACGAGACCCGAAGAATGGCCGGTCGTAAGTCAAATCACACAGAACACATTTCCCGATGCAAATTTCCGGGCGACTATGCATTTGCATATTGACTGGATTTCATTTACGAGTTTTACACCCCAGCTGAAGAGTTTCGCCCGATCTTTTTCCATCCAGGAGAGTCGAGATATGTATATGTTCAGATCAACTTTCGATTTTCCCGTGTGTGTTGTTTTCAATCTTTGCCTCGACAGAAGACGAACTTCATCTCCCTTCTGTCTGTACGTCAGCAGCTGAATCGGATTGCAAGAAGCGATCGAAAGCTGTCGTTTGCTCAACAAAAGACAACTCGGCTTTCAATACCAATATCGATGTGTTTCGATTTAAGTGAATTCTTATCTGATTAGTCCGTACCTTTAATTAGGAAGTGTTTCGTATCGGTTGATACGTTGATTACCGTCATTATTTTTCTATTGAGTGTCATCGGAATTATTGGGCTCGGAAAACAGAAGCGAGTCATCTTGATAAAATGGGCAATGGAGACTTTAGAGCACGAAACAAAAGCAAATTCCGAAGCTTCACGTCATATCAGTTGATTACTGGACAGGAATTAAAAAAAAAAAAAAATACAAGTAAAACATGCGCAGATGTTTCTTCGGCGCGATCTAGTTTTCTGTACAGCCACTACAACGGAAAATCAAGGCCACCGACAACGAATCTATCTTTCGGTGGTCTCGGCAGAGTGCTGTATGAGCCGCGCCCCATGAAGCTTTAACCACGGCTCTGTGGTGGCCTGTCCTATATCGTTGCCAGAAGCACGATTATGGCTAACTTTATCCTTACATAAAACATAAACTACTGAGGCTAGAGGAGTGTAATTTAGTGCGTTTGATGATTGGAGGGTGAATGATCAATATACCAATTTGCAGCCTTCTAGACTCAGTAGTTTTTAAGACCTGAGGGCGGACAGAAAAAGTGCGGAAGGACAGACAAAGCCGGCACAATAGTTTTCTTTTCAGGAAAGTAAAATGAGCATGAATACACTGGGGATGGCATCTGATCAATATTAACAGTTACTTTGTAAGTTCTTCGGTGTTTCTCATATCGTAAGCTAGACTTCGGAAATACTTTAATAGCAGCAGATCAGACGAGTTGAAAGGTGTGTGTAGTTCTAAACTAGCAGATACTTTCGAGTACACTGAGGACAAATAACTGAAAATTCCCCCAACGCTTCGAAAGCGAGGCACTTGTCCAACCTGAAATTCTCAAGCAGCGACTTGTCTCACAAGTAATTTTCCATCAAGCACATACCTTTGATAGCTGGCAGATAAGTGCATTCGAAAGACATTGCCTTTCAGGTTGAAACTGACAAGGAAGCCCTGTCTATCAGCGATTCCTTTTCCCGGGATTTCGCTTCTCATCTGCCGGGAGGGAGAGCGGAAATTGATAAGACAGATGGTCTCTTTACCTGAAATGGAAGTTCGTCTCTAAATTGACTTGATATTGAAAGTAAAATCTCGAACACCGAATGATTTTGGAAATGTTCCAACGTCGACTTTGTCAGCAACGTTGTCTCTGTCAGTAGTTTAGATTTGATTTAATACTTTTCTACATTTGGCTGTTTTAAGAAGTAAAAAATGCGCCGGTTTCTTCGGCACCGAGTTTTCTGTACAGCGTATTATGGTGGGAGGAACCGCGGCCCGTGAAACTCTTCTGCCACGGGCCCGGTGGTGGCTGGTCCGATAGCGTTGACAGACGCACTATCGTGGCTAACTTTAACCTAATAAATAGGGAACCATTGAGGTTAGAGAGGCTGCAATTTGGTATAGTTTGGTGATTGGAGGGTGGATGATCAACATACCAATTTGCAGCCCTCTAGCCTCAGTACTTTTAAGATCTGAGGGCGGACAGGAAAAGTGCGGACAGACATACAAAGCCATCTCAATAGTTTTATTTTACATAAAACTAAAAATGGACTTTTCTGCTTGACAGCGAAGATAAAAACCTATTCATTTTCTACTTCAATTCCCAAAATCAACATTGGAAGTCGGAGTTTCTCGAAGTGAGATACCAGAAAATGCCAGCCTCACCCCGTTCTAGAAAGATCTACAGTCAAGCATTTGGGTGTTCCTTTCTCTGTAGGGGTAGGGGTGACGGGAACCACAAGAATGCCGTCTCAATTTCAGATTAAAGAAGACAGTTGATTGTGGAGACGACGTCTTTGCGATGCTGACATTACCACACCACCTTTGGTTTAAGTAATTGACCCAAGGAATACAGCAAGCATCATGTGGCAAAGTAGAGTAAGCTGAGAGCTATTATAAGATACGCGAAAGGTTGGGCCCTAAAAGTCGTGCCGGCATCTCCTAACAACCCCTTTAGAGGCTTGCAAGCAGGAGGTATCTGCAATGCTAGATTAGAATTCCTCTCATGACATGTATAGCACCATATACACCTATACCGTTCACCCATAACTTCTCATTCCTTCCAGAGAGGAGAGCCATGTGCACCCTTCACCAGCAATGACTGTCAGCGCAGACTGCTGTCAACAGCAGCTCAGCCCCAAGCACTTGCTATATTGATGGGTCAGTGGGACCAGCACTTCAGCACCAGTTACAGCTGTTATTCTGTTTACTTCAGAAACAGCTGGAGGATGTCCAACAGTGCCTGCACCTTTCAAACAGAGCAAACAACCATTTTGATGGCATAAATGACTTCCTGTGGTAGGGGGTGCACCATTGGACACTGAGTTCAGAGGTGCAACTCAAGCTCTCAGAATTACCAACCACTGCAGAGATATAAACATCGCTATGTCCATATGAGGG
Organism: Macrobrachium rosenbergii; assembly: GCF_040412425.1. Classification (NCBI taxonomy): domain Eukaryota; kingdom Metazoa; phylum Arthropoda; class Malacostraca; order Decapoda; family Palaemonidae; genus Macrobrachium; species Macrobrachium rosenbergii. The sequence goes on from NC_089791.1 coordinate 35,843,521, forward strand.
CTAGCCTCTGCTCACCAAAGCAGATAAAGAAAGAACACTTTCAACGGGAACCCAAGTCTCATTGGAATCCAGAGATATGGAGAGGTGGGCAGAAAGTGCCCTATAAAACAGTTTTCAGTAAGTATAATTACCAAACCATTCCGTATGCACCTTCTGCAAAATGCATTCCCGCCACCAAGGGGTTCACAACCCATTTCTGTGAGTTCATGTGTTTTGAAGTGCATCATATCTTTACTCCCAAAAGCTGGCACTTCTTGGGGCAGCAATGTCCATCATATGCCATGGGGTATGTGAAAGTCTTAGGTCTCAGTAGAGATATGTTCATGTGTTTTTGTGGGGTACCTCCTAGTCCAAGGGGTTCACAACCCTCTACGGGGCACACCTCTAATTTAGGACACAGAGCATTATCATCCCTTCCCATTAACAATTACACATACACATAACATACGTACATACATCTATACATATACAGTATATATATATGTAATACATACACATATATATATTTACACCCTACATACATGTGTTGACAGATATAATTTTACACAGAAATCAGAAACACTCAATATTGAAAAAGAGAGAGAGAGAGAGAGAAAGAGAGAGAGAGAGACCGCGGATGGTGGACAGAGGATAATGCTGTCCTAGACTTATTGCAATCAGATAAAAGACATCCTGCGTCTAAAAGAGAAATAGTGAAACTATCTCTTTGAAAACATTAATCCCCTTGTCTTACGGATGAGAGTCAGTTTGCAAGAATGGTCTCTAAACCTTTTCCAGCTTTCCCAGCTAACGAAATACTTTTATGCCTACATTTGAACCGGACTGAATGCAGGGGGATTTGAGCCAATGGGTTGCAACAGAAGCCTGTAAGAGGATGAAGTAAGTTTTATAAAAACAGTCTTTTTTTTTTCCTGGAGTGTGGGAGGGATTCAGTTTTTGTTCATTAATTTCAGGGAATGTAGAGAGAGAGAGAGATGTTTTATTTGATATCATGCATTCTCATTTTTTTTTGTATTTATTCTAGCGTTTGCTATTGGAGATGAGCAATGTGATTTGCGTACTTTTTTGTCTTGACTGTGTATGTCCTGGAAACGGAGTTTTATTTTGTGCTTTTTCTCATGAGTGCTTTGGTTGTATGCGTAGACGCTGTCGTTTTGTTTTGGGTTTGTGTCTCGGCATCCGTTTCGTGAATTTAGATGTGATGGAGCGCTGGGTCTGTGTAAAAATGTGTTGCAAAGAATAGGAGATCCATAAACCTTTCAAGCCCGGACGTAAATGCACATCCACAATACATTTACCTGTTCGTGCATTTCAGTGACCATGAATGAAAGGAATATTTTGTTCTCCCTCTCTCTCATTTACGCGTTCATGCATTTTAATGACGATGAATTAAAGGGATATTTTGTTCTCCCTCTCCCGCTTCAGAGGTAACAATGACCAAAATCAGTACTGATTAAAAGTGGATCCCGGTCTGAAGCTTGCAGTATTAATTTAGGATCATCAAAGTTACCAGTGCTTAACGATTAAGACGCATACCACATCATAAGAATTGTCTTCCAAGAAAAGAGATATCTAAACCATGTCAAGTTAAGTTAAGTATATCTTAGTTTAAAAAGACCACTGAGCTGATTAACAACTCTCCTAGGGCTGGCCCGAAGGATTAGATTTATTTTACGTGGCTAAGAACCAACTGGTTACCTAGAACGGGACCTACAGCTTATTGTGGGATCCGAACTACATTATGACGAGAAATGAACTTATCACTAGAAATAAATTCCTCTAATTCTTCATTAGCCGGTAGGAGAGTCGAACGCTGGGCCAACAGCGTTCCAGGCGACAGCTCTATCCACCCCGCCAACGAAGAACCATATCAAGAAATAATTCCAGTTTTGTACAGAGGAAACGATTTCTGCCTCACATTCAGTTTGATCCTTATAAACTTCTTTTAATTGTCACAAGTTTCCACAATTTTCTCAAAGCCGGGTACATAGAGGAGGTTGGAGTCAAGAAGGGCATCCTTCCGTAAAACGTGTGCCAAAACAAATGATGAAATAAGCCGTTCAGTAAGTGTTAGAAACACCCGGGAAAGGCTCACTAAAAACGACGACCCCGACAAAGAATTAAGCTGAGGAGAAGAAAATATCTTTCAGCTGTGAGTCTATATAACAAAACCCTTTGGAAATCTTTTCTTTTCACACCTCAAACAATCTTCGAGGTTTGCGTCCAGTCCCTGATTGTGACCGAACTCGGATCAACAGACTCTACATGTCATTTTGTAAATCGAAAATGGCACTCATAATGATCAGCTTTTTTTCCTGATATAGTAATAATATTTATGATAATTGCAACCATTGGTGTGTTTTCAAAAGCAACGCCCTCAAAAAATCAATCAAGATCGTTAAATTAAGATCGAGGATTTTTGTTTTCTACTTATTCGTCACAAGGAATGTGTAATACATTTGATGTACATTTTAAGTCTGTTTTCCTTCGCCTCTTATGAATTCATTTTCCACAAGTGCATATACAGTACGCTCCAGATTGGTTTAGTATATCATCAGTATTTTATATTCTTTGATTGAGTTTTATCAGTAAACTACGGAGAACAATGAAACCTTTTGCCGCCTTTTGTATTGCATAACAGGAAACTGGGGTTGCAATGCTTTAGAAAGGTATCGTTTTGAAGCCATTTTTAGTTTTCTGTAAAAGAAAACTATTGGGTTGGCTTTGTCCGTCCGTCCGCACTTAAAATTTCTGTCCTCCCTCAGATCTTAAAAACTACTGAGGCTAGAGGACTGCAAATTGGTATGTTGATCATCCATCCACACTCCAATCATCAAACATACCAAATTGAAGCCCTCTAGCCTCAGTAGTTTCCATTTTATTTAAGGTTAAAGTTAGCCATAATCGTGCTTCTGACAACGATATAGGACAGGCCACCACCGGGCCGTGGTTAAAGTTTCATGGGCCGTGGCTCATACCGAAAGATAGATCTGTTTTCTGTGGCCTTGATTATACGCTGTAGCGGCAGTACAGAAAACTCGATTGCGCCGAAGAAACTTCGGTGCGTATTTTACTTGTCATGATTGTCACCCCCAACAGGACTCGAGCAAAAGGTGTCTGAGAAATAAATTGCTGTTGTAAACCCAGCGTTCTTCATTGAAAGATCTGGAGTCCAGGTGAAAGATAATTCGAGCTTATTTAACGATGGTTCCTCAGATTAGAAGACCCTGTTCAGTTGGTCTTTTAATAGCATCGTTGTGAAAATTTACGAAACGAGTTTTGAAGTTTCAACGCATAACAGCATCACGCACTGAAAAAAAATATATAACAGCAAGTATATAAAGTTATGAAGCATCCTAGCAGTGTGTGTGTGTATATGTATATATATATATATATATATATATATATATATATATATATATATATATATATATATATATATTTATTTATTTATTTATTTATTTATATATATATTAATTATATATATATGCATACTGTATATGGTATGTGTGTGTGTGTGTATTTATGTATATATACATTATATACAGACACACACATACATATACTGTATTTGTATATATACCTTTTTCCTCAAATAAGAAATCTCCCTAAGTCGCTGACCACTATTGCCATAGAATCTCTTAGAGTGAAGCTGCTAGCCCCAGAGCACGCTATTTTCTTATGTTAATATAGGCAAAACAGATTTTCAAGAAAGTGTGTCCACGTCTAGAACAGATTTCAAGTCGATGAGACAAGGTAACTAATCGTTAAATTACAAGAAATGAATAAGGATTATTTACCGTATTCCTCATAATATTTGAGCACTTTCAGATAACAAGCGGCCGACGCACGCGCGGATCTCTTGTCTGTAGAGAAATAGAACTAAGGAAATTCCCCCGAAAAACTTAGGTATAATTTTTGCAGTCAGAAATACTTTCAAACACGTCCCATGTTAACCCTCTTTAGGCATGAAAGCCACCCTCCACCGTCAACCGGTGTTAAGATTCAACTTCTGCCATTAAATGCAAGAGCTGAATTTCAACTGAGCGAGGGTCAGGAATCGACAGCACAAAGCCCTTTCATGAAACGCCGAGCTATTCCCGTCATGTCGCTGGCTCGTCGCGGCAGTAATGCCTTTCCTTGGCGTGTGGAGGCTCGCGCGCATGCGCCGGGCTTTAGGCTTGAGTTGCTCCTTAGAAGGCTGGTGGTGCTGTCCGCGCCTATGACGCAAAAGAGTTTCCATTATGCTCTCTAAATATTGTCAGTGCACACGGCAGGTTCAAGGGGAAGGAAGCAGATGAAGATGTGAATGTGAAATGAGGAGGCTTAGAAATTTATGATGACGTTTCTTGGAGTGATACATTTTCTTAACACACATACATATATATATTTATATATATATATATATATATATATATATATATATATATATAGTATATATATATATATATATATATATATATATATATATATATATATATATATATATATATATTATATATATATTATATATATATATATGTGTGTGTGTGTTTATATATAAGAATGTGTTTTATGTGTATTGTTTTAATAAGCAAAAAGGCAGAATATATGTGGAATCCTCTCTCATATATAAGAAGCGACACGTGCCTAACGTGTGTACATTTATACATATCAACAACCAGCCATATTTACTCACGCACATAGTGTATGCGTTTATTTGCAGAAGGCTAAAGTAATTTTAGCCGAATCTAATAAAGTTACTCATAGAATGCTGAAATCTGTCAGGTAAAAGTCGTTATACGATACTTGCGCCCCTAAAACGTGGATCCATTTTTTACCTGACAGTAACGCGATTGGTGACTGAGGAGCGTATAGTCGAAATTCTGCATGAAGATGAAATGCTGTTAATCCTTCAGTATTTGAATATGAAAATGAACCCTATGTGAGAGACACAATATATATGAAAGTTATTATCGTGACTCCTGTGAGATCTGTTAATGAATGGCGAGGTGATAGAAAACTCCATTATGCAAGAGAGACAAGGCTTTGAAAGTGGTGACCAAAACCTACGGAAACTAGTGAAAGTTTGACACTTAAAGGGGAATATTAGGAATATTAGACTAAACAGAGTCCAAGGTAATGGAATGAAGAAGCCTGGTATGGTTGATGAATAGGGAAATATGCGTAGGAATGGAAATAAATATTGATAAAAGAAGGCTAGATAATTTGTAAAACAAAAAAACAAATAATGGAGATACGTAGAGAATTCAAGCGTGTTTGCAATAGATGTGGGCTCTGTTAAGACCTGCTGTTACTTGCCTGTATCGATTTGTTATCTGCGAGGTGCACTTAGGTAACGAACACTTATGGAAATTAATGAAAACATTTTATTAAAGCAAACCAATATAGTTTACACTAGCTGTAGATGGCCCATGTAGAATAGGAAAATAGCAATGGAATGAGCCTTTGGAAATGAATTTAGTCTAATTGAGGAGAGGCAGACATTGCCAGATAAAGGGAGAGGGATTAAAAGACTTGAAGATATAACAAAAGTGAGAAATAGAACGCAAGGAATAAAGTGAACAGAACGAAAACTCAAGAACGAGAGAGAGGAGTTGACGTGGTGTAGTTATCCAGCTTTGGGAACATCTGTGTGTCACACAGCTTCACTCTCTTACCTAATAGTTATACTTTGTACCCTGTATGCTCGATTATGTTAGATATATATGTTAAATATACCTTTCATACCTTTATTGTATGTGTTTATGTTGCTTTTACGCCTGACTCTGTTCTAACATGAATTAGTAATTAGTTTTTACTTTTACATTTTCAACAATGAGAAAGAGTGTTCTTCCTTCCTATATGATGCTTTACACACACACACACACATACATATATATATATATATATATATATATATATATATATATATATATATATATAAGTGTGTATGTGTTTATAATATATATATATATATATTATATATATATATATATATATATATATATATATATATATATATATATATACATACATAAATTATTTCCTTCATTTGATAATTCATGTTAAATTAGCCATGTACTCCTTACAAACTTCTCCGTCCATTCATCCTTAAATTTATAGATAGATAAATGCGAAAATCAGGTTGCTCTTGATTCATCCATAGAATTGCAGATACTATTCATTATCACAAAAGAATGAAAGTAGCCTGAATTTTCCATTTTAAATACTTCAGACCAAGGTATCCCTCTGCTAATCAACTTGCAAAAGCAAACATTTGAGTCAATTAAACAGTAATTCTGTAAAATCGAACTCAGATTACTGAAGTAACAGCAACACTGATTACATTTTCATAATGCTTCATAAACTCTCGTCCTTTGATGTCGAATTATCTTGCAAATGCAATCTCTGGTCCTTTCAAGATTGAATTGCTATATTCTTGGACAGTCTTCGTTATGCATTGCTTATCACTCGCAAAATCAGGGAATGCATGTAAGAAGCTAATATTGAATATACGAACTCCGTCAAAAATAATTCGCGGTGATAAAAACTGACAGTTGATGGAGATGTATTTGACAGGTGATGGAGATGTATTTGACAGGTGATGGAGATGTGTTTGACAGGTGATGGAGATTCATTTGACAGGTGATGGAGGTGTATTTGACAGGTGATGGAGATGTACTTGACAGGTGATGGAGATGTATTTGGTGACTTGGTTTTTCCCGCTAATTGTATAGTTACATATTAAAACCTTTGGAGATTTCATTACATTTGTCACGGAGCGTCATGGTCAGACAAACAGAAGATTAGTGTAAAAAAGATTTGAGGTTACTCCCAGTTTCTCGAAAGCATATCATCATCGCTTCCAGTCGTTCGCAACAAAAGAAGATACTGTAGATGGTTAGTTTACTGGTAGACCTCGCTATAGCAATCTTTCCGTGACTCGAGATATCCATTTAATACCTCCGTTGTGCGTATTTGTCTGGGCTGGAGGAAAACCCCCTTTTGATAAGCGAAAACAGAAACTAATGCACTTTAAATCACACGACTAGGCTGTTATATACAATCTTTTCTCGATTCCCTAGAGTTGCAGTTGCTCTCGTTCTCTTGAAATAGTTAAATTGAGTTTCATTGTTATTTGAAATTGCTGTTTACCAAGCGTTCACCTCTTTCAGAGAGACACTAGTTTATGAGTGCAGTTCAGTAACGAGAAATTAAGCAACCGCGTCTTTGCGCTGTTTCTAGGCCATAACTCCTCACGAAACTTTTTTAATTTCAAGATGAATAAACTAGTAATTGTAAACGTTCACACAGGTGTTCCTTGCCACGAGAATCGGTTACTGTTGAATAAGTGGGGAAAAACGCAGCCATTTTATGGTCGGTATGTTTTTACAGATATGTGAAGCGTTTTCTTAGTACAGCATCCATTTGTCTCGCTAACAGTGACACTAAATTTGCCAGCTTCAAATAAAACAGCAAAGCTTACATTCTCTCACCTCATAAGTAAACGTTTTAATCAGTTATCCCCAAGACTGGCTCGAAAATAAAAGCGTCAGAACAGATGCTCTAGCGAAGACACTGAAACAAACAATTCAGTCATGGTCTCGCAAATGCCTGAAGTGGATACCAAAAAGAATACATTACCCCCTTGGGGGGCGGAGGTGGTAGTGCCATCAGTGCATCTCATGTGGTGCACTGTAGGTATTACTTAAGGGCCTTTGCACCGTGCCTTCGGCCCCTAGCTGCAGCCCCCTTTCGTTCCTTTTACTGTGCCTCCTTTCTTATTCTCTTTCTTCCATCTTACTTTCCACTCTCTCCTAACAATTGATTCATAGTGCAACTGCATTGAGGTTTTCCTCCTGTTACACCTTTCAAACCTTTTACTGTCAGTTTCCATTTCAGCGCTGAGTGACCTCATAGGTCCCAGTGCTTGGCCTTTGGCCTAAATTCTATATTCAATTCAGTTCAGTTGAAAAAGAACACACATTTACAGAAACATCACAAACTAACATGCAAATACCTGTTATTTGACAACCACACACTTTAGAGCAATTGCAGAAAACCCATGGACTACTTTCCATACACACACGCACAAGCACACACACATACATACATAAACACACGCAGGAAAAATTACCAAGTCAGATGGCCGTTCCAGTGCACAGTCACCATCAGATGCAACTAACAATGCTAAAAATAGTGATAATATATCCAGAAAAAATATACCTATAAGTTTACGTGTGCAGAAGCGCAAATACATTGAGGCCAAATTTTCGAACAGAACAGAAAAGAAGCAAATGGAAGGAGTGAGTGTACAAAAGATGATATATTCCTCGGAATTAATAATGAAACGGAACTGAAATCCAGACCCGGTTCTCTGAAGTATCAGTCAGATTTAACGATTCACTCCAAGAGAGCTGAATCGAAGGAATTGAGCTGGGGTATTAGGAAAAAGTGTATATTTCGCCTCTCCGATTTAGAGTCGAGGAGGGCTTACTATACGAAATTCCAGGAAGCCTTTGAGGCCACTGTTGGTCACGTGCGTTGAGGATAGCTGTTTCTGATATTTTAAAACTGATCCGGAATAGCATTCAACTCCCGCTGTTTTTGCAGGGTAGTGATCATGGAGCCAATGTTCTCTCAACCTTGACATGTGCCGTAGCCTTCGTACTTCGAGCTGTGGTTGTCGTGGTTGAGGGTACAATTATTTGTTCCATAAATATTTTCTTGAAGCAATATATATATTCATCATTTGTTCTATCTTACACATTTGCATTATTTATCGCATTCCACTAATTACGGCTTAATTATCCATGCAAAAAAAGTCAGCTTCGTCGTGGGGCTTTATATTCGAGCCTCTCGTAGTCTTTTGAAATCAAATTAATGTGTGCGTTAACTTCATATTAATCGGTTCTTTCCTTTTTAACGTCCCGGTGTCTGCATTGCCGAATCCTTTTTTAGGACCGTCATATTTTCCTCAGTTCTTTCGCATTCGGGCAGTCAAAATGCTCACTCCTTTTTTCTTTGTTCTCACTAAATATTTCCCGCTTTTTCAGTTCCCATTTTTCGCGGAATGTCTGGGGTCATTATTTCCATCTGTTCATCTTTTTCAATAAATATCTCTTTATCTCTCAGCGTTTAGTCTTTTGACTTCGCATTTTGCCGTCAGTGGGAAGTATATTTCCTGAATATTCCCACAAGAAGGATTACCTCTGGTATTTGAGCGGATTACTTCCAGTATTTGAGCGGATTACCTCCAGTATTTGAGCGATGTTTTTTTTTTTTTTTTTTTTGTCGGCCATGGTCAGACAGACGACCTCTAGTATCAAGTTGTTTTTTTTTTCTGGTCTACCAGACTGTTAAGTTAATGTCGCTATAAAGAATATTAAAACCTACGTAGGAGAAAAGACGCATTTTAAAGAGATTTGTGCGTAGAGAACGAAAGCTTGTTTTACTTTTGCAATCGAACGGCGCTGCAGATAGACACAAGAATTTCATGGGCGTGAACGGCGCTAGCCATCGCTTTAAAGGCTCCCAGCTTTTAGGATTTCGTTCCAGTATCAAGTAAAATTGCGGAGAGTGACTTCCATTTCAAATAAAGGAAATCTCAGTCCTATCGATGTCCGCTCTCTCTTTCGACAGAGGAAACCCGTAAAAGACGCAAGAGGACGCGTCTAAACGTTTGGTTGCCGCGTTCTGCTTCAAAATTAAAGGCAACTTCTCTCGAACGCCCTTATCTTTCAGTCAGTATTGGCACCGACTTTCTGAATGGTTGCTTGCTGGATACGTGGCAGAGAGAGAGAGACAGAGAATATTTAAGTCGTCGGAAAGATATTCACTTAACTTTGAAGCAATATGTCTGTATGCAAACTAGAAACCTGAGCTTGCTCGTAAGTGCTTATAATAAAACCACATATTTATATAAAGTCATCAGAGTTACTGCAGTAATAATACTTGTGAAATCTAGTATCTGGTCCATTGATATAATAAAAAACCTGGAAAATCCGAAAAATATGTCGTAAAATATCTGTTGGCAACGCTGAATCGTCACAATGCTCTTGCTTTTTTTTAATCTTCATTGAATTTATAGATTTCTTTTACCTCTTTTCTCTTGTTACTGATGAAAACCTGCCCTTTCTCGTCCAGTAATTCTGAAGATCATAGGTCGTAAGGGATTGTAAAAGATCGTAGGTCATAAGAGATCATAAAAGATCACAGGTCATAAGAGATTGTAAAAGATCATAGATCATAAGAGATTGTAAAAGATCACGGGTCATAAGAGATTGTAAAAGATCATAGATCATAAGAGATTGTAAAAGGTCATAGATCATAAGAGATTGTAAAAGGTCATAGGTCATAAGAGATTGTAAAAGATCATAGGTCATAAGAGATTGTAAAAGATCATAGGTCTTAGGAGATTATAAAAGATCATAGGTCATAAGAGATTGTAAGATCGTAGATCATAAGAGATTATAAAAGATCACAGACCATAAGAGATTGTAAAAGATCATAGACCATAAGAGATTGTAAAAGATCACAGGTCATAAGAGATTGTAAAAGATCACAGGTCATAAGAGATTGTAAAAGATCACAGGTCATAAGAGATTGTAAAAGATCATAGGTCTTAAGATATTATAAAAGATCATAGATCATAAGAGATTGCAAAATATCATAGATCATAGGAGATTGTGAAACCTGTAATTACCATATTGATAGTTATGTTGTATTGTCTAATTAAGGTCAGAATTGGCAAAGATAAGAAGCTAAGTTTTGTTCTGCATAACTAACAGAAAGAGATTTCGATTTCCTTTGGCATTCCCGGTCTACAAAAGTAAATAAAATAAATATGTAAAAAGATTAAAAGCTAATTTCATCTCGCGACAGTTATGGAAAACAATCGAAGGCACGCAAGCGAATATTGTTTTAAAATGGCAGTCACAACAATCCGATGAACACGAAAAAGATCGGCCAGACTCTTTAACTGAAGCGTACAGAATGGAGAAAGAAATCATCCACTCAATATGCAAATTACTCTCGTCCCAGAATTTACATCAGGGCTTTTCATTTAGTTATTTTAGGCGATTAAATACAGAAAAAAGTTTTTAATTTCGACTGATCATTTTCTTCTTGTGCTCAAATGCGATATCCGAGTATTGGATGTTAACATATGCATATCATTATAAATATAAACAAGTAAAAAATGCGCCGAAGTTTCTTCGGCGCAGTCGAGTTTTCTGTACAGCTTATAATCAAGGCCACCGAAAATAGATCTATCTTTCGGCGGTCTCGGTATAATGCTGTAGGAGCCACGGCAAATGAAACTTTAATCACGGCCCGGTGGTGGCTTGTCCTATATCGTTGTCTTATGCACGATTATGGTTAAACTTAACTCCACAGTTAAATTACTGAGGCTAGAGGGCTGCACTTCGGCATGTTTGACGATAGGAGTGTGGATGATCAACATACCAATTCTGGAGCCCTCTAGCCTCAGTAGTTTTTAAGATCTGAGGGCGGACAGAAAAAGCGTGGACAGAAAAAGTGCGGACAGAATAAAGTGTGATTGGACAGACGCAGCCGGCGCAACAGTTTTCTTGTACTGAAAACTAAAACGCATAGACAAAACTTTGCATTTTTTTTTTTTTAGAAACGAGATAAACAGCTTTCTATCTCATCTCATATATATTCAGTGAGATTCGAGCGTGAATGACCAAGGTCAGGCGTCGTTTTAGTTAACGAAGCAAAAAAAAAAAAAAAACTAGGCATACTCAGCTAAATCATATTTGGTACTTGTTGCCCCGGGTAGTGACTCGTATACGTGGTAGATGGTCGATTGTGGTTGGTCGCAATGGAGGTGGCAGAGGCCGCAGGGCTAGTTATCTCAATCCAAAAGATTTGCTAACAACCGCAACGATACCTTTTGGATACCCCGATATATATACTGTATATATATATCCCTATTAATGCATCTGAAAACTCACATATTAACACACACACCTATCTACATATATATATATATATATATATGTGTGTGTGTGTGTCTGTGTGCGTGCGTGCGTTTATTTATGTATGAGTTTTCAGATGCATTAGTAGGAATACAACATCAACAAACGCCTATAACTCCGAAAAATTAGGTGTACGATTCAAGGTAAAAAAAATTATTTTTTTAAAAAGCCCTCAGTCGCTTGCATTGCAGGCAGGCAGGCATGATATTCTATTCTGCACTCACCTGCCGTGCTTCTCCATGCGCAAACATCACCCCATTTTCAATCTGTTCAGCGAGTTCAGCTCCCACTCCAAATCTCTTAAGAACTGGCTCGTCATCTTGGCAGGAAGCGAAGGCAAACAAGTCTGGCTCAAACAAGTCTGGCTCGTTCCGTTTTCACGATCACGTTGTGACGGTTATCAAACGCGGCGCCTTGCTTGCTGCCTCGGAGATGAGTGGGAATCGAGATTAAGTTCAGATTTCGCCTTCAGGTCATGCATATTTGAAACTCTTGGGGATTCCTTATATCAGCAGATTCTTTGAAACGATCTTTAATGTTGTTGTGTTGTTGCGTATCTTCTTTTCTGATAAATTGCTTCTCTGGAAAGAACCTTTTTTCTCTGATTCAAGGAGGTCGCTTGGCCACGTTCGAAGCCCAGATTTGTACCTGGGGAAAAACGTGTTGTTATTGTTCGTCTTCTTCTTCTTCTTTTTCTTCTTCTTCTTCTTCTCAGCTTACACCCTAGTCGGGGTTTCTGTTTTTAATGAGCCTCTTCCAGAGGCTAATTCATAATTTGTTTTGACAGATGTTTTATGGACTGATGCCCTTCCTGATTCCAACATTCCCTATTTATCCGGACTTCAGAAGTTCCCTGGGGAAAACTGCCAGATGTACAATGAATGGAACCTCTTATACAAAAATACTAAATCATATAAGATATGTTCAACTATTATAGTCAGCATCTTACCATTATACACCATAGTACCTTTGTACTAATATGAAAATAATAAAGTTACAATTTTCACTTCGCAGTCACCTAGAACTTGAAGATACTCCAACGACCGTTGTCAGGGCAAGAAAGTGGCATAATACACAGTGTTGGATAGAGGTTTAGACCTCAAGCCAGCACAGGCCCTTTACCAGAGGGATTAAAAGGCGTGGTGTCACCTTCTCTTTGTTCCAATTCACTCTTCATGAAATTTACAACTGTTCTCAGAGTCACCAAAAAAGCCGGTATGCTTTATGTGATATTAGTGCACATTATTTTGCTGAAGTGTTCATTCACACGATATTGACTATTTATTCACTGCATTGCAGTGCATCTGTGGTTTGCATACAGGTTTATCTTGCATTTCCTTGGTTACATGTACTGTAGTTAAGGCCGACCAATAAGTACTGTTTCATGTTTATTTTTATGTATTCCTTTGACAGACGTCAGAACTCGGTGAAATTCACGAATTTCGACAGAATATATTGGCTGTTTTTGAAAAAACCAAGAAAAAAAAGAAGCTTAGAAGCCATTAAAAATTAATAAATCATCACTCAGCAATGATAAGATTTGGAAATGTGAATAAATGAGAATAAGTAAGCCTGAGCCATTATATGATCAACATGTGAGATAAATATTTAACCAAAAATAAACAAAAGAAGGCTTTGAAAATAACTATTGGGGAACTTTGCCTGACTGCACCCTCAAGAAATGTAATTTAGACCTGTCTGTGAGAACCTATGATATAGAAGCTATGGCACATCCCACGGTTTACGAAATAGACTATGTGGACACCACCCAGCGAAAGACATTGACCCAGCAGCTACGAATGGTGGCCCAGATGTAGAAAATAAAATGAAAAAATAATGAAAGAATTGTCAGTCCTAAGTGGTATTCATCAGTTATTTCCCAGTAGTTATAATAACTGGTAAAGATACCTGTATCCAAACGTAACCCCTCACCAATTTTATTGGTTGAACTAAAAATGAATATATTTGTAAATGTCACCGACCGATGTACGTTTTAACGCATGTTTTTGAGGTCTGTGACCTTTACTGAACAAAGCCAGCGCTTCTGCGATGGTAAAAACCTCGTGACGGAAACACACGGGATGGAAAAACGGGAAATCATTCGTTTGGTTGATGGAAGGGCGAAAGCAGCGGTCTGGAATAACGCGAGGTGGATATTTATTTTTTATATTTACGGAATAAAGGTAAAATGTTCGGGGGATGCAGGTCGCTTAACTCAGTATAGTTCCTTTTACACAACACCGAACGATGACGGAGGGAACTACATAGAAAACGGAAACTACATAGAAAACGGGAATTGAAGTGATTTTAGTTAGGAGACGAAAATGACGGAATAAACCAAAAGAAAAAACGATAGTCGTTTAATTCAGCCTTTTTGTCTGTTAAGGATTGGTATACAGCTTATGTAACGCTGTTATTAAACGTAACTTTATTTAAAATGTAACGAAACTTTTCCAAGTGGCGTTTAATTCTGTTTAGTGATGATGATGTGCTCGTGCTTATTTAAATATCCGAGAGCCTGTGAAATTCATTAGGATTATTATTATTATTTCAGTAGATGAAACCTATTCACATGGAACAAGCACAACAAAAGGCCCACTGACTTGAAATTCAAGCATCCAAAGAATGTTGGTTTCAACCTCCCACCGCAGACCCCACACTGCAGCAGTAACTGATCATGATACAGAGCCTAGGGGAGACGCGAACCCGCGACATCTGAGTGGCATGCCACGACACTAACCGTTATACCAGCTGAACGTAGGAAGTCTCCTTTTAAGGGACAAAGGCCATGAATTAATTAGTTCCGGATTTCATGGGATACCTTTTATTAATTTGTTACCTAGTCTTTTAGATTTTTGTTTTTTTCAAATAGGAATTCAGTGTTGTCAATTGCAGTTAGAACTGAAAGCTCTGAGAAACGAACAAGTCGTAACGCTGCCTGAGAGAATGAATAGAATCAAACGCATGAATAATTATTAAGGGAAGCGTAAAATTTTAATATTGCATGCACAAACACACATTTAAATGCAG
Organism: Macrobrachium rosenbergii; assembly: GCF_040412425.1. Taxonomy (NCBI): domain Eukaryota; kingdom Metazoa; phylum Arthropoda; class Malacostraca; order Decapoda; family Palaemonidae; genus Macrobrachium; species Macrobrachium rosenbergii. The sequence continues at coordinate 35,858,535 of NC_089791.1, forward strand.
TATATATATACATATATATATGCAGTATATTAATTTTTCTCCTGCTTACTTATGAAAGGATTAATATCCACCAAATCATTCCCGAAGTCTCGATTACGCGCGCGCACACACACATATTATATAGCATAAAATACTATATATATATGTATAAAATCTCGATTAAACGTGTGGTACTGTGGCCGTCGATATGATAGAACACCTCCCCGTGGCTTCATGACACATATATCTCTAAAACCATCGCTGGAAACGCAGTGTGTAACTGAAATTCTGAATGAAATCACAATTGGTTATTAGATTCGTAAGTGAGTTACAGCGGTCAACTTTTAATGTATGCACACATGAAATATGTATGAGACCATTTATTTGAAAGTGTTATATCCCTTATGACGATTAATATTCATGGATATATTCCTTGTCATCTGCATATTTGAAAGCGGCGGTAATATGCATTCCCGCATGGAATTGCATTATAGATGCGGATATAGAATTATGTTTGCTGTGGGGGTTCATATGTAGAAATTAGCGAGGGTTGCGCTACTCTCGTGTTCGGCCGGCCTCGTGAGTGGCCAGTTCGTTCACTTGCATAATTGCGAAGCTGTTTTCCGCCAGAGGAATTTTTGCGCTAACTGAAACTAGGGGGTTTTATGTTAATGGGAAGTTGAAACGGTTCCGCACGAAGAGAGAGACATTTGGAAGAACCTTGTGTGGTGTGCTGGGAAAGTTGTGAGAAAGCTTTGATTCAGTGCTGAGGAACCCTTTAGATCATTTTTCGACGGTACACAAATGAGCAGATGATGAATAATTGTTTGATAGATATATATATATATAGAGCAGTATAGATATATATATATATATATATATATATATATATATATATATATATATATATAGATATATATATATATATATATATATATATATATATATATATACATATATGTATATATATGTGTGTGTGTTTGTGTATTTTTACACCTACACGTGGGTAAATATAATTAATTCTAGTATGGAAATCAGGCAATGACTACCATCTTTTAAATACATCATATTTTGGAGATTTAAACATGAATATACATAGGTGTATTTCCCTACAATGAAAAATTTAAAAAAAAATTAAAAATAATGAAACAGGTTTTGTAGTCTGGACAGTCCACTATCCTCATGCTTTCAGCATGCCATTTCCTGACGGTTAAATCAGCATTAGCATATCACAAGACACATCCAAAGGGGAAATCATTGATTCAGGACGTCAAATGCTTCGTGTTCTGGTGCACTTAGGGCGACTAATTCAAGGCCCTTGCCTGCCAAAGCACTGCAGGAAAACGATCAAGTTATTATAAAATGTTTA
>NC_089791.1:35864882-35892382 GCF_040412425.1 Macrobrachium rosenbergii
ATATTTGGTCCTCATTAAGTATATAGGATAGATACAACTTGCTGTAAAACGGATGACTTATATAGGTGTTAGCCTTTTGGTCCTCATAAGTTTTATATGATACTATATATATCTACATTATTTATATATATATATATATATATATATATATATATATATATATATATATATATATATATATATATATTATAAAATTCTTTCAAAATACCATTCACTAAAATGAAACAGAAGACATGAACACGATTTATGAAAGCATTTTCCACGGGACTGGTACACAGAAGCAGTTTACTTAACACATGCTAGAATGAAAGCACATTGCGCACAATATGCTAACAGGAAAACATGGGCCGTTGACCCTTGCAAAAGCGTTGGTGGAGCTTTTTTGGACAGAGAAAAGTTGCGCTCATCAAAAAGTTGTTTTTGAAGGACATCTGACCTGGATTATTTCCTGACGGAAAATAACGAGCTGACATTTTATTGGTATTTGGACCAGGCTTAAGCAAGTTCCTTACAGTCTGTTCCTTACAGTCTGTTCATTTTACATATTCCATTTAAAATAAATTCTACAAGTTTATACATTCTTAGTCTGATATTTATATTTTTAGTAAGTCTTTCTATAAACTAGACTGAAACAGATTTCTGGCAGGGATTAAAATTTGTCCGTTTTCATGTATCTGTACAATTAAAAGTTTTATGGTATTTCGAAAATGAACCAAAACTGCAATGTCGTCGTCCTGCGCATATCTTATAAACATTCTTGATGCCGCACAAAGCGTAATTAAGCCCCGGCCAAAAAGACGGTAAAATAACACGCTGTTTAATTTCATTTAAGAAAAATGTTGAAGGTCAGGCGTCCTGCGAAAAGAAGATTAATGAACAGCTCACCCTTCTCAGTGTCAAACGAACTCCGTCTGTTCCTCCCAAGTGCCAACGGCCAGTTTGGCATTTTGTGAATATTCATATGTACTGCGCATTCATCCTAGCATGTATAATGCAAGTTCCCTGTCTACTGTGTTCCAGTCCTGCAAATAAGTTAAGCATCTCTGTTGGCCCTCAAGATACTAGGACGAGGAACGGTTGACTGGGCGCTCTCTCTCTCTCTCTCTCTCTCGGGGGGGCATCAGGTGAGAGTATTTAAAGCACGGCGTTTGGAAATACCGGGAGGGAAAATGGGGTCAGGGTCGGTGATAAGATAACATCAGAAATTCATCCTTAGGGCTAAAGGAATCTGCTATTTCGAGCGCTTGCGAATCTGATGCAACGATAGCGCGCGCGATGTTGCGTCGCTTTGGGAACAGCAGGATGTGTTCGCATGACGTCGACTCTCGTGCTGTGAGATTGCTGTGTCCTTAATGAAACTAAAACACGCACACACAAGCTTTATAAACGCTTTGGCTTTAAAAAATATGTGATATGTAAATAGCATCTTTACTTTCACGTATTTTTGGAGTCGAGGCGTTTAGAGTTTTTTGTGTATATAATTTTCTATTATTTGAGCATCAGTAGATGAAAAGAGCAGTGTTTCATTTGGCCACAAATGAAAGAATTTAAAAATTTTTCCCTCATTGTTTTCAGCATCGCGGCAACACATTTCAAAGTTGACTTGTAGGCTATAACGCTTGTGTATATATATACAGTATACATATACATTATATATATATATATATATATATATATATATATATATGTGTGTGTGTGTGTGTGTGTGTGTGTATGTGTGTAATCATAAGAACCACAATGTCCCCATAAACTTCTCAAATTCGTCACATTGTGGATGCGCTTTTCACTACGAAGCCTTATATGCAAATGCAAGGAAAATGGAGTAACCAAGGCCTGGTAGCAAGATTCGAACTTGTATACAGAGCATCAGAACAAGGTCACGTGTGTATACTATATATATATATATATATATATATATATATATATATATATATATATATATATATATATATATATATATATATATATATATATATATATATATAAATATATGTATATATATATATGTATATATAAAATATGTGTATATAATATTTATATATATGTATATATATTATATATATATATATATATATATATATATATATATATATATATATATATATATATATATTATAAAATATATATATGTGTATGTGTGTGTGTGTGTGTGTACATATATATATATGAAATCTGCAGATGCCGTTTTCCAAAGAAAAGACTCCGATACTTTTTTCCACCAGACCATTTTTAACGAATTTTAGGACTCGCTATTTTTTTTTTTTTTTTTTTTTTTTTTTTCTGCGCTTGGGATCAACTTCTTCCACGACTTCCATCGAAGAAGCTCAGATGTCTAATGGAATTTTCACAAGTCAGGCGTTTTCGAATCCGGAATGATTTAAGACGATGAATTGTTGTCATTTTTATGGCAGAAGTTTTATCTTTCCGGAAAACTTTGTGAATGCGAACATAGACAGCGCAGACAGGTTTGGTAGTAAAGTTCAGCTTCAAAGTAATGACAGTCTGCAGCAGGATAGATTAATTATAACAGTTTTTCTCTGGAAGTGGAAGCAACTTCATCGCGCTGAGTATCTAAATCAAGAGTTATTTCCCAGGAACAAGATGAATCAGTCACAAACGGTATCATATGTTGAGCTTGCATTGTTGCTTTAAATTTGCGGCCTACAATTAGTCATTTCTGTAAAATAACTTTTGTAAAAATTCTAAAACCCACAGTTATTGTCACTGGACGCCATATACCTTTTTTGTATATATTTCGGTTATTATCTCCTATTTTGTTTAATTACTTTCCCAGTAATTTGTTTCCGTTCGAAATATCGTCAAAATATTCATGTGTTATTCTAAAACAATATTATTCATTTTTCCGCGGCATCGGTGCTCAATATTTGTTTATAAAGATTTGACTTCGAAAAATAAAATATTTTTTTATTTTCGCCAAATTTGTCGCAGCCAGCGAGGGCAATATATCATCCATTTTTTTCGAACGTAAGTTTAATTTCTGTGACCTATATTTGAGGGCGCTTTTGCCGGAAACCATATCACGCAAACATTTTGAGAGTGAACTTATTTTTTTCATCTGAATATCCATTTTGACAGGGAAGCAGAATTTATTGGGCATCTAGCCAATAACACCTTTCCCGCAGCATCAGGATTTGCTTTTTCGGAAAATACCTTTTGTCTTTTGTAGGGATGTTTGTGAAATATTTCTTCTTCTTGCAAAGAGTCGGAATTTCCATAGACTGCACCGGGTAATATTTCTCACGGAAATATTGCCATTAAAAGGTTGAGGGTGATATAATGACATAAAACCTTACTTTTAGCACTTATGGATTAAATATAAGAAAAAACAAAGGAAATGTACCTGGGCAAACATTTTTCTTCCAACCGTATGATCCAGTTACCACTGCACATGAAAGAACGGTGGTCTTTTATCATTTTGCCTGCGTCTGTCATTATTGTAATTTTATTCATTATATAATAATAATTATGATCTCAGAAGCAATCCACCTTTCTTCATCTCCAAGTCCTTCTGGATTGCCAGAGCGGTGATTTAATGCTGATATAAATCCTTCCATTGGAACGATTTATGAAGATGGCGATTCTTCCAGTTAAACGAAATTCATGGACCCCATTCTTTTATCAGACAAACATTCAGTGTCACGAGCACTCTCCGTTTTCCCCCTGAATGGCCCTGAAGAGGGGTCTGATTCCCCCTCGCGTTTTAATATACTAGGATCACTCTTTGCAATTTACTTCTTTTCTTTTTTGCGCTTGTACTTTTCCTCGTTAATGAATTACGTGTCTTGGAGTTTTAAAAAAGGGGAGGTCGGATGGTGGTTTTATGCCAAAGAGTCAATTTGTTTTAAATTGCCACGTAATGAGGATTGGCGATGTACTTCACTATGAAAAGGAAGGAGGAGTATAGTAGAGGAATAAAGGAAAAAAAGGTCTTAATTTGTCCCAACAGTTTCGCCCTCCGTCAGGCATCCTCCGGAAGAGGCCTGATGGAGGACGTAGTAAGAACTTCCTTCCTCCGTTGCTCCTCCGTTTTCCCTTGTAGAGTATCCTCCGTTTTCTCTTGTAGAGTATCCTCCGTTTTCTCTTGTAGAGTATCCGTTTTCTCTTGTAGAGTAGCTTCCATTTTCCCTTGTAGAGTGTCTTTCGTTTTCTCTTGTAGAGTATCTTCCGTTTTCTCTTGTTGAGTATCTTCCGTTTTCCCTTGTAGAGTATCCTCCGTTTTAACTTGTAGAGTATCCTCCGTTTTCTCTTGTAGAGTAGCTTCCGTTTTCTCTTGTAGAGTATCTTCCGTTTTCCCTTGTAGAGTATCCTCCGTTTTAACTTGTAGAGTATCCTCCGTTTTCTCTTGTAGAGTATCTTCCGTTTTCTCTTGTAGAGTATCTTCCGTTTTCCCTTGTAGAGTATCCTCCGTTTTAACTTATAGAGTATCCTCTGTTTTCTCTTGTAGAGTAGCTTCCATTTTCTCTTGTAGAGAGTATCTCTCTGTTTTCCCTTGTAGAGTATCCTCCTGTTTTAACTTGTAGAGTATCCTCCGTTTTCTTGTAGAGTATCTTCCGTTTTCTCTTGTAGAGTATCTTCCGTTTTCCCTTGTAGAGTATCCTCCGTTTTAACTTGTAGAGTATCCTCCGTTTTCTTGTAGAGAAGCCTGGTTTTCTCTGTAGAGTAGCCTGGTTTTCCTTGTAGAGTATCTTCCGTTTTCTCTTGTAGAGTAGCTTCCGTTTTCCCTTGTAGAGTATCCTCCGTTTTCCCTTGTAGAGTATCCTCCGTTTTCCCTTTTAGAGACCATCGATCAATTTTATCGTCGTGTTTAAGAATACAACAGAATATGACGATTTCTGAGAGAGAGAGCGAGAGAGAGAATATTTCATGAAGACTATGTAAGACAATCACCTTCATTAAAGGTGCACATTACACGCAGTGTCGCTACGTGGAAATGAATTATGAAGCGAAGTTTGTACGAAGACCCCTAAGGAATAGTATCCCAGCAAACGACGGCCTTCGTGTGGTTGATGTAAATATATTCATCACTTTCCTACCGCGCCGATGTTGCCGGAGCTTGGCCATACGTCAGGATGACCGCAAATCTCGAAAGGAATCTGAAGATCGTCTGTGCGAAATGAATAATGCACCGCCGTTCATCTGAGTGTGGTGTCTGATATTTCCCTTTCTTGTTTCCGGTCTGCCATTGCAGTTGGTGCCTAAAAATGTTCTCGGATGTGCTGGGATGTTTTATACCATGCAACATGCTGGCGTTTCATTCTTTTTCAAATTGAAAATTACATCCGGTAAATAATAATAATAATAATAATAATGATAATAATAATCGAGAAGAAGAAGAAACCAAATTGCGATTAGTGGGCAAGACATTTAAAATTAAATAATAATAATAATAATAATAATAATAAATAATAATAATAATAATAATAATCGAGAAGAAGAAGAAGAAGAAGAAGAAGAAGAAGAAGAAGAAGAAGCAACCAAATTGCGACTAGGTGACAGGATTACGTGATTCGGTCTAATGAACCGAATAATCCAGTTATCCGGATTCTCATTAGAACTTCGATCGGGAGGATTAAATACCGTCTATTAACAGTCCTCTCTTCAGATGCATTCGGGGAATGAGGTTCCGCCGGGTCACGTCAAATTAAATTTCGGAGCTACCCTTAATTCGAATGGAAAATGTTAACTTTTGAGGAATATTCTCCCAAGGCCTGGAATGTATATATTATGTTGCCTATTTAATAAATGAATTACATGCTCCCATTTAATGAAATATAAAAGCGTAAAATAATCAGCTTTCGATATATAAGTACTCTTTTTTGTACATGTTAGGTATGATTAAGGTATACTCTTTTTTGTACATGGTATATGATTAAGGTATACTCTTTTTGTACATGATAGATATGAATAAGGTATACTCTTTTGGCACATGATAGATATGATTAAGGTATACTCTTTTTGTACATGACAGACATGATTAAGATATACTCTTTTGTACATGGTAGCTATGATTAAGATATACTCTTTTTTGTACATGATAGATATGATGAAGGCATTTGTGAATATGTATTATTTCTCAGTTCAAAACTTTGCAAGTTGAGGCAACAGCATCTTTCGACCGATAGAGACACCTTTTAACGAATGTCTGAAGGAAAAGTCTTTCAGAAATTAAGGAAATTTAAAAATAAACTAGCGAAGATTAATCTCGGCTTAAACGAAATAGAGTGGCAAAGACTGATAACTTCTTTTCACTCGTATCAAAAGCAGAAATTAAAAGGCCGGGGCACAAAAAGCGAAGGATTCAGTATTTTCATACATCGAATATTTTCATCAAAACTTGGAGAGCAAATCCTCTTTTGAGCAGGATTGCCAGCGACTGCGAGTTTTGTTTCTTCTCTTTTTATCGTTTCATTTCTTCTTTTTTTTATCGAGTTTCATTTCTTCTTTTTTATCGAGTTTCTTCTTTTTTTATCGAGTTTCGTTTCTTCTTTTTTTATCGAGTTTCATTTCTTCTTTTTTAATCGAGTTTCATTTCTTCTTTTTTTAATCGAGTTTCATTTCTTCTTTTTTTATCGAGTTTCATTTCTTCTTTTTTTTATCGAGTTTCATTTCTTCTTTTTTATCGAGTTTCATTTCTTCGTTTTTTTATTTTGACTACGATGATGAGTCGATTATTTTTTCAGTTGGTTTCACTTCCAAAGACATAAACGGCTTTCACGTCATTAGTTTCTCATTTTTTATGAACTTGTTGACGCAGTTGCTGCTCTTTTTGGGTCTGTGTGATGAGGAATCTTCGGATTTTCGCTGTTTTTTTCATGTTTTCCGTTCCTTCGTTTAAGCGAATTTCGGATATAAAAGAGAAAATAAAAGGCCATCTAAATGCAACACCTTAATATTATTCAAATCAATAATACAAACGTCATTGTGCTTCATCAGTTATGATAAGCTGTCAATATTGCATCCTGACTTTTAAGGGAGAAATGCTGAAGATTTCTGTCTCGCGCTAAATTGAAAATGCATGTATATGGGAAAAGAAAAGATAGCAAAATACACCAAAGGTAAGAGAGGTAAAGATTACTTACAATATTGACGTGACAGGATAAAACCGCCTACATGAGTTTATCACTGCGTTTTCTATGTTGGGTATTTTACAGATGTTTATTCTGCACTTTTTATCCTCGAAGGCAACAACAGAATGTATCGAATTTCTTGAAAATGACACCAGCATGTATAAAGTAACTAACATTTTTTGGGGTTTTATTCTCTCAGACAAAAATTAGTTTTTCTTTATGCTGTCATTAATGTTTATCGCTTTTAATTTGTTTTAGATGAGAGTTACTCCCTTTCATTCATTTATTTTTTGACGTGAATATATTTTTCGGGTAAATACTTTATGCCTTGAGCTAAACTTAATAATAGATACCTGTAAATAAAATCAAAGTTGTTTAAGCTTTTATTATTTACATATCCTCAGCGGCTAATTTACATATTCCCAGCAGCCGAATTATAATAACAGATGTCATGAAACGAACGCAGCGACGCGACAGTGTTGTCCCATACTATACCTTAATCATCTTGAGTGCATCAGTGCTGTCCTTCATAGCCGGAAGCTGCGTTCTTGATCAATTGGTCGCCGGCGTTGCATCTTTTCATTTTCCTGATGCAATGCTGAGTAGGTCAGCAATAAGTCAGGGGACCCCGGGGCGCATGTAGGAGATTGTCGAATAATACTGTGACTTTTAGCGGTTTCAGGAATCGAAGGTTTATAATTATATATATGTGTGTATACTTATATCAATGTATGATATATATAAGTAAACGTGTGTATACATATATGTATATATATACATTTACTTACATATATATGTATACATACACACCAGGAGACCCTGGTGTATGAAAGAGATTGTCGAATAGTGTCATTTTTAGTGGTTTCAGGAATTGAAGGTTTATGATTATATATATATATATAGAGTATATATATATATACATGCATATATATATATACATATATATATAAATACATTTATATATATATCATTATTTCATACGTAAATATACATTTACTCAAAAACGCATATTTATACGTACTATATTTGTACACAAAACGCATACTTATATTGTCAATATGCAAATAGATATAAATATATATATATATATATATATATATACATATATATATAATATATATATATATATAATTATACATTTAAACTTCAATGTACTCGTACGTGTAAATTTCATCTAAACAGGACTCGCTCTACTTCATTTTTAACCTACATCACTGAAGCCTAAGAAAAGTACAAAACGCGTTTGATTATCTGACACAACCAAATTTCGTAAATTTTAGGAATTGGCTGAAGACTTTCTTTTCGACTCAACGTAACCTTGAGCTTATCGCACCGTTCATCTCTGATGAGGAATCAAGGGTTCATTTGGATGAGAGAGAGAGAGAGAGAGAGAGAGAGAGAGAGAGAGAGAGAGAGAGGACAAGCTTAACGGCCCTCTGGCCCCAAAGGAACAAAGGAGCCTATTGTTCCTGCAGACGTTGGAGGCGAGAAACTTCGGCTTCTCGGAAGGAAACTGACAAGAAAGGATTCAGAGGAATCGAGAGGTTGAAGGCCGCGGGAATGGCAAAAAAAGGGTATTTTTGGGATATTACAGGGAATTCGCGACGGTTGGAAAAGCGGAGAGTAGTACGTGGGAGGTAAGCGTAAAGAGAATAGTTAGGGAACAAGATGAAAGACTATTAAAAGAAGGAAGGAAAAGAAGATTTTTTTTTTATATATAAAGGAGAAGTCAGCTCGCTCAATTCAGTAGATGAGGACAGTGATAACGAGAGTACTTCTTCTTCGTTTAACGTGCTTTTTCCCATTTTTCATATGGGGTAAGCACGATGCCTTCTTTTGAAGGACTTTTGATTTGGCGTTGGGGTAGGCCGTAGCCTCTATCGGCTGCCCTGCCTGACATCGCGTAGACTCGGTAGCACATGTATCGTGCCAAATCCTCAGCCCCTTTCTCCCCAGCATGAGAGACGGGAAAGGGTTAGCTGACAGCTCGAGACGTGTAAGACGCCTGTTATTTTGATGATGTTGATGGCCGCTTTGTTGCAACACCCATTTGCTTTCAGCAAACCTATCCGTTGATTATACATAATCCCAAACGGCACGGATAAAAAGCGTCCGCCCTCCGACCGGCCGGGCTGCGATTTGAACTCGATATACTTTTTATGAGTCCGAGTTCATTGCTTCACCGACCGAGCCAATGGAGGCTCTGATAACGAGAGTACAAGAGAGAAAAAGAAAACAAACAAGTCGAGGATTTTGTACATTACGCTCTAAGAAAGGTAAATGAAAAGATGAGGCAGGTAAAGAGAAAAATGAAGATGATGAAAAAATAAAGAAGGAATACAAGAAAAAAAGTAGAGAATGAAAAGACGAGTATCAAAAAAAGGCGTAGGAAGCCAGACAACAGTTGATCGATTTATTCTCGTGGAGTAACGTCAAAAATCAGCCTCAGCTGGTGGAAGGAATTACGTCATCACTGTGACGAACGTACCCAGCTTCGACTGTGGACAGTTGAAGGAAATTATATTTGTATACATGCATACAAACATGAATAATGATTACAGCATAAAAACCGATTATGTCCCAGAAGTATTTATTTATTCTACTATGAACAGTAGCTTCTCTCTTTCCTCTCTCTCTCTCATATATATATATATATATATATATATATGTTTATGAGTCTTCTCTCTCTCTCTTTATTCATATTAGAGATATATATATATATATATATATACATATACATATATATATATACATATATATAATATATGTGTGAGAGAGAAAAAGAGAGAGAGACAGAGAATTCAATATTCATGAAATATAACAAATCAGTTTCCAAAATAAAAATTCAATTTTGTGTTCAATCATCCTTCCTGGCAAGAGACTTCAGGTTCAAAGCCACTTAACAAGCAAAACGCATAAAGGAAGAAAAAAGCACAGCGTCCTGCAAGCGGTGTTTGTGCCTGCACTGAGCTTCAAAACGTTTCACTACCCACAGGGGAGAACTCGATACAAAGGAATGAAACTGCGTTCCCGTGGGGTTTAATTTACATCTCTGTCTCACACCTGACACGAGGGAAGATTGGCTCTAAAAGGTCGCCAAAGAGAAGGCTGAAGGAATCAGCGACAGACCAGAGATGGACGCCAACGCCGGCTGCACAGCTCTGTTCCAGCCAAATCTCTGAAATGATAGTTGACGATTTTCTTATATAGGAGAGCATGTGTGTGTGTGTGTATTTCTATATATAAGTTGAAATGGTCGTTCTGTAAATGATGATGGAAAACCTAATAGGAAAACATTTTGGAAACAGTTGTGAGAATTGTTGATGTGTAGTGAAGGCAGAGTGAGGTTTTTCCAAAAAGGATGGCAGACATATGAAATTGAATGTCCTGTAGCAGTCCACCTTGAACTGCAGGGGAGAAAATAAAGACGAGGCCACATTCAAAAAGGATCCAAGTACTTTGTGGCTTTAGGACAGCTTTATAGAAAGAAGGAGCTTTTTTGAGATTTAATAGAGATGTTTTCACTATTAGCTGTAAATTATTATTAGTGTGCATAGTTGATAACGTTGTTGTTGAACTCTCTCATATGTATATATATATATATATATATATATATATATATATATATATATATATATATATATATATATATATATATATATATATATATTATTATTTATGTATGTGTATACATATTTGAGTGGAGTGGATTGTATTAAGGTTTATTGATCAAATATCATGTCTGCAAATGTACTGCAATCCATATTAAGATCACATATCCAGTAATAATGACATATCGCTTTCAAAAATATAATATTTCTCACAGCTATTCAGAGTTTAGTCCAACACAATTTTTCACTTCCAGGCTGCCCACACTGTCCCCCAATGAAAAATGCATAACTGGGCCTTCATTAGTCTAAAGGTAGAGCTCATGCATCTTACTTTTTCATTCTGCTTGAGCAAACCTCATTTCCAAAGCTTGCATGATTTTCAGGCAGGAGTGAAAAATATGCTGCAGTCATGAGCGTATAAATAAGCATTTTCTCACTTTCATGTTTTCTTTTGGCTAGTGGCACGGGCGCGCATACACACTGTCTGTCCTTTTTGAGCTGATTAACAGCTCTCCTAGGGCTGGCCCGAAGGATTAGACTTATTTTACGTGGCTAAGAACCAATTGGTTACTTAGCAACGGGACCTACAGCTTATTGTGGAATCCGAACCACATTATAGCGAGAAATGAATTTCTGTCACCAGAAATAAATTCCTCCAACTCTTCATCAGCCGGCCGGAGACTCGAACTCGGGCCTAGCGAGTGCTAGTCCACAGCTCTACCGACTCGCCCAACGAAGAGCTTCCTTTTTTCAGAAAGCTCCAAGTTAATTAGCTCTATAAAATTTTCTCGAACATCGTTAATGGTCGTCGTTTTGAAAGGAATGGTATTAATAAACTTTATGTTGGTGTAATTCACTCTAACTGGCTGACTAACAATAGTAATATCGAAATTTCTACGACGAATATGAAAGAATCGCGTTGGGACTAGATTCTGCCCCTTTTCTGAAAACATGAACTAGAGTTCATGAGACGTCCTGTACCACTGCCTTCCTTGTAGTCTGCTTTGAAAGTTGAGATATATGTATCATACATTATAAATGCATACAGTAGATATACGTGTATGTCCATGTATGTATCTATGAAGTTGTATATCACATTTCCATTCAAATTTTATTATTATTATTTATTATTATTATTATTATTATTATTATTATTATTATTGAAAGAGAAACCCACAAGATTCCTGTGTATAACTTGTTTACATGTAAATATTTACAAGTAAACATTTTACACACAGGAATCTCATGGGTATCTCTTTCCATCTTCAGAAGAAAACTGAAAGAAGTTTTTGTTCGGTTCATTATTATTATTATTATTATTATTATTATTATTATTATTATTATTATTATTATTATTATTATTATTATTATTATTATTTCAATAAATGAGATATATTTCAGCCCTCAAGTAGATTTGTGCTAAAATCTAAGGTGCTTGGCGTTACAAGCACACATCTCAAATTTAAGAGTCAACAATCTTCAAATACGTCACGTAAAATACAAACAGTTTACAATGTCAACTATACTAGGATGCGAAAGAGCTTTATGTAAAATTATTTTTAAGATTGGTGGGGATGGTTAAAATGCATTGATGAAGCTCCGTTCCTTTTGGCGATTAAAACCTGTATGTGACATTGACCCTTGTGTTGTTGGATATCATTTTTCCTGAATTTTTGAAATATTTATCCTCATAAATCTTCCCTCCATCTACAGGCGGCCACTAACGTTCAGTTATACCTGCGCAGTTATGGCCTGTGCTGGCAAAACTGACCCCACTATCGTTCAGTCTTGCCTGCACAGGCATAACTGCGCAGGTATAACTGAACGATAGTCCGTTCAGTTTTGCCTGCACAGGCCGACTGTGCAGGCATGACTGCGCAGGTATAACTGAACGATATTGCGTCAGTTTTTACTCAGCAGGTCGACTGTGCAGGCATGACAGCGCAGGTATAACTGAACGATAGTGCGTTCAGTTTCACAGGCCGACTGTGCAGTTATAACTGAACGATAGTGCGTTCAGTTTTGCCTGCACAGGCCGACTGTGCAGGCATGACTGCGCATGTATAACTGAACGATAGTGCGTTCAGTTTTGCCTGTGCAGGTCGACTGTGCAGGCATGACAGCGCAGGTATAACTGAACGATAGTGCGTCCAGTTTTGCCTGCACAGGCCGACTATGCAGGCATGACTGCGCAGGCATAACTGAGCGTCAGTGGCCGCCTTAACGTTATTTCAACCCTTTCTGCATAATGTATGCTCATTATTTCTGTTTTTCTTCAGTTTAATTTGAACCCCCTCTTTCTACATATTTGATGCATTCCATTAAGCAAGCTCTGTAAATATTGTTTTACCGATTTAGACACCATCATCTGAACTTGATAAATATGTCAAATTTGCAATGATTACTTTAATCTGTAACGAACGATAAACGAACGAACGATTGTTAGGTTAAAGTATATAAATATATATATATATATATATATATATATATATATATATATATATATATATATATTTATATATTTTATATATATATATATATTTATTATATATATTTATTATATATATATATATATATATATATATATATATATATATATATATATATTGTATACTGTATATATAAAAATCCTACTAAATCCAAAGACACTGAAAATACATAAAAATGTTTCGAAATAGCAGTAACCGTTAAAGCTCTCTCATACATAAAATAAACTTATCCATTTGCACACAAATTCTCATCATGAGAAAAGTTACTGAAGAGTCGCGGGAGAAAAAAAAAAGAAAAGAGAGCAATGCATCATGTTTCACTCGGTAACGAATTCCCAAATGAGAATCAGCGAGAGAAAACTTCGAATAAACATCAGGAAGCAAATGTCTCGCGCTCCGGCAAATGATCCAGAACGCGGACTGAGAGCGAGAGAGGAAAAACAATTCCCCCGCCGATTTCCAAGAGAGCAACGCCATCCTTTCATATGCGAGGGAAGTTGTCAAATGTAGAAAAAATGAGATATTTTGACACGGAGTGTTATTAGTTCATTTCGCTTTTTTCATCAGTGTGTGTGGATTCGATGGTCAAAGTTCATTCTTTTTCTTGTTCCTTTTCTCTTTCTCTTGTGAGTGATCTATAATTTTTTATTGTTGCTTTTCTCTTTCTCTTGTAAATGATCTATAATTTTTTATTGTTCTTTTTTCTTTCTCTTGTAAATGATCTATAATTTTTTATTGTTGCTTTTCTCTTTCTCTTGTAAATGATCTATAATTTTTTATTGTTCTTTTTTCTTTCTCTTGTAAATGATCTATAATTTTATTGTTGCTTTCTTTGTAAAATGATCTGTAATTTTATTGTTCTTTTTTCTTTCTCTTGTAAAATGATCTATAATTTTTTTATTGTTCCTTTTTCTTTCTCTGAATGATCTGTACTCTTATATTGTTCCTTTCTTTCTTGTAAATGATCTGTAATTTTTTATTGTTCTTTTCTCTTTCTCTTGTAAATGATCTGTAATTTTTTATTGTTCCTTTTCTCTTTCTCTTGTAAATGATCTGTAATTTTTTATTGCTCTTTTCTTTTCTTGTAAATGATCTATAATTTGTTATTGTTCCTTTTCTTTCTCTAAATGATCTGTAATTTTTATTGTTCTTTTTCTTTCTCTTGTAAATGATCTATAATTTTTATTGTTCTTTCTCTTTCTTGTAAATGATCTGTAATTTTATTGTTCCTTTTCTTTCTTGTAAATGATCTATAATTTTATTGTTCCTTTTCTTTCTCTTGCAATGATCTATAATTTGTTATTGTTCCTTTTCTTTCTTGTGAATGATCTGTAATTTTTTATTGTTCTTTTTTCTTCTTGTAAATGATTCATACCTTTATTGTTCTTTTTCTCTTGTAAATGATCTGTAATTTTATTGTCTTTTTTCTTGTAAATGATCTATAATTTTTTATTGTTCCTTTTCTTTCTGTGAATGATCTGTACTTTATTTGTTCCTTTTCTTCTCTTGTAAATGATCTGTAATTTTATTGTTCTTTCTTTCTCTGTAAATGATCTGTAATTTTTTATTGTTCTTTTCTTTCTTGCAAATGATCTATAATTTTTATTGTTCCTTTTCTTTCTTGTAAATGATCTGTAATTTTATTGTTCCTTTCTCTTTCTCTCTAGAATGATCTGTAATTTTATTGTTCCTTTTCTCTTTCTCTTGTAAATGATCTGTAATTTTTTATTGTTCCTTTTCTCTTTCTCTTGTGAATGATCTGTAATTTTTTATTGTTCCTTTTCTCTTTCTCTTGTAAATGATCTATAATTTTTTATTGTTCCTTTTCTCTTTCTCTTGTAAATGATCTATAATTTGTTATTGTTCCTTTTCTCTTTCTCTTGTGAATGATCTGTAATTTTTTATTGTTCCTTTTTTCTTTCTCTTGTAAATGATTATAATTTTTTTATTGTCTTTTTCTTCTCTTGTAAATGATCTATAATTTGTTATTGTTCCTTTTCTCTTTCTCTTGTGAATGATCTGTAATTTTTTATTGTTCCTTTTTCTTTCTCTTGTAAATGATCTATAATTTATTGTTCTTTTCTTTCTTTGTAAATATACTTTGTTATTGTCCTTTCTTTCTCTTGTGAATGATCTGTAATTTTTTATTGTCCTTTTCTCTTTCTCTTGTAAATGATCTATAATTTTTTATTGTTCCTTTTCTCTTTCTCTTGTAAATGATCTATAATTTTTTATTGTTCCTTTTCTCTTTCTCTTGTAAATGATCTGTAATTTTTTATTGTTCTTTTCTCTTTCTCTTGTAAATGATCTATAATTTTTAATTGTTCCTTTTCTCTTTCTCTTGTAAATGATCTGTAATTTTTTATTGTTCCTTTTCTCTTTCTCTTGTAAATGATCTGTAATTTTTTATTGTTCCTTTTCTCTTTCTCTTGTAAATGATCTGTACTTATTGTTCTTTTTCTTTCTCTTGTAAATGATCTATAATTTTAATTGTTCTTTCTCTTCTGTAAATGATCTATCATTTTATTGTTCCTTCTTCTTGTAAATGATCTGTAAATGATCTTGTTCTTTTTCTTTCAAATGATCTTTTTTTAATTGTTCCTTTTCTTTCTCTGTAAATGATCTGTAAATGATTTTTATTGTTCCTTTTCTTTCTTTTTGACTTGTACATTGTTCTTTTTCTTTCTCTTGTAAATGATCTATAATTTTTAATTGTTCTTTTCTCTTTCTCTGTAAATGATCTGTATTTTAATTGTTCATTTTTTTTTATTGTTTTTTAATTGTCTTTCTCTTGTAAATGATCTTAATTTTTTATTGTTCCTTTTCTCTTTCTCTTGTAAATGATCTGTAATTTTTTATTGTTCTTTTTTCTTTCTCTTGTAAATGATCTATAATTTTTAATTGTTCCTTTTCTCTTTCTCTTGTAAATGATCTGTAATTTTTTTATTGTTCCTTCTCTCTTTCTCTTGTAAATGATCTGTAATTTTTTATTGTTCCTTTTCTCTTTCTCTTGTAAATGATCTATAATTTTTTATAATATGTCCAGGCCTATTGTACAAGATGGTATGCGAACGATTCTAAATGCAGTCTTGTGTTAGTGTATTGATTCAGTATCTGGATAACTTCAACGATTGTATGTAAGCTACTGGGGGCTATATACCGTCCTAACTCAGCAACATCATTAAGCTTGACTAACTATTGTTTCTCGTGATCTTATTTGCAAAAGAACATTATTACTTTGCAACGCAATAATCTTTAAAAGAAACATGACAACTTAAAATTGAAATTACATTCATTGCATTAACATAACGGTAAATAGATCTGAATTATTCAAACCTTTTTGCCTGGTTGCTGGTCGTCTGCGTAAAGTTATTGAACGTGGATGCTGGACCAAACGGAATATTTTTCAGCCCTATCTCTCAAAAAATGAGCGCTTTATATTTTTATGGCGTTGGATTCGACCGCCTCTCCATTACAGTCAAAATATTTGCGAGTCTCGGCAACACTGAGCTTACTAATGGCTGTATGAATATTTGTGTGAATGTCTTATCATCTGATCCTATTTCCAACACAGCATTGAGTATTCCCACGCGTGCAATGAATTGACGCATTTTTCATAAAAACTCTTCATAATATGATTGTTTCAGTTATCTTATACCTCATAGGAAAAGTGGAAAAGAGGAAGAATCGTAGATATATAATTAATCGAAATAAGATTTGTAATATTCTTTGTGGGCATCGAAAACATGAACTGCCATTTCAACTCCTTTTCCACATGACGGATGGCTCTCTTAACCTGCTGTGTTACCGCTTATTCTAATGAGCCAGCCTTCTGGAAATGGAATTTCATCCCTGAGCTAGAGAGATGGCAGCATCCACTTACCGGGTGCAATCAACCAAAGTGGTGATCGTTGCTGAGTGGTGCACAGCCCAGTTCACGCCTGTTAGGCATATGGTTCACTCCCAGCCTAGTGGTAACTAGTGCACCCAACTGTAAATGGATATCACCATTAGCTGGGGTCACCAAAATGAGTGTATAGAGATAGCAATATCACCTCCAAAGACTTCTGAGAAACCATAAGATCATGAGCCCAATATTATAGTTTCATTGCCTGTTCATGAATGTGAATCATCCTAATTAAACTCTCTGGTCAATGCTGTACAGAGAGTATGGTATGCATTTGCGCTGAGAGGAAACAATATTTTAAAAATGTACAGCAAAAACATGAGAACTGTTCAAAGATCGCAGACCTTTACCAGGACTGAGCCGTGGTAATTGCAAGTTTATCTCCTGACCAACCTAACAAGGTTTTAGACGAATTGGGGAAATATGTTGGCTTAGGCACTTCTCAGTGTCATGGGCGGATGTGGGAACTAACGGATCCAGAAAAATTTCATGGGGGCACTAATTTTCATATACATACATACACACACATATATATATATATATGTATATGTATATAATATATATATATTATATATGCCAAACCATTATTGTTATTATTATTATTATTATTATTATTATTATTATTAATATTATTATTATTATTATTATTATTTTCTAAAAATTTTATTATTTCTATAATAGATTTTTTTATTTTTTCCCATTTTATATTTCTCATTTATGTTATTATTATCTAAATCTTCAATATTATTATTTTGTCATTATTTTTCATTGGGGGGCACGTGCCCAGGTGACCCCCCCAATTGGATCCGCTAGTGGATGTGGGCCGTAACCGTCAGTTATAGTTTCTCCACCAACTACCCACCACCCCACCAAAAAAAAAAAAACTTCTACTGAAAAATTACTTTCCAGTCTTTCCCGACACTCACGAATTCTTGCTGATCTCGAGACCTGCCTTTTGTTGAATTACCAGGCAACCGTACAAACAGCACCATGGTTGAAATCATTATCATATTGGCCTCTGTCTTCTGCATATCAAGGCACATTTAATGAACCCTTTCATATCATCTGTGTGTGAACAAAAATAAGTTTTATAATGGAAATCTCGACTCTCTCTCTCTCTCTCTCTCTCTCTCTCTCTCTCTCTCTCTCTCTCTCTCTCTCTCAGTCTCTTTTGTGCCTGGGCGACCTTTTCTGTGTATGCCACATAAAGAATGGGATACGATGATGACTTAGAAAGAGAAGAGGAAAATTATACAACCATTCCTAAATGTCTCTTCAAACGGCGTTATTTTCTAGCAATGGTCCCAGTATGTTAATATATCTCATAAAATTCTTTTTTTTTTTAATGACTTTAGTCATTTCCCGGCGCAGTGTGTCTCTGGGTACCGCATTTCTTGCCGGAATAAAAAGATAAAAAATTATTATTGAATGTCTAAATGGCCTTACGTTGTGTCATTCCGTGTAAGTAGTGCCTAATTAACTCGATATATAATTGAGGCAAGTTGTAAGAGTATTTTAAAGGTATTTATCCCTGGGAAATGCATTATGCATATTATTATTATTATTATTATTATTATTATTATTATTATTAACTGAAATTACCAGTGCTAGCATGAAATATATCTTCCGTTCCTGGAATTATTATTATTATTATTATTATTATTATTATTATTATTATTATTATTATTATTGGTCATTATTATTATTAACCGGAGTTACCAGTGGTAGCATGCCTTCAAATGAGTATCTCATATTTCAATATAGGTTTTAGTTTTCTGTAAAAGAAAACTATTGAGCCGGCTTTGTCTGTCCGTCTGCACTTTATTCTGTCCGCACTTTTCGTCCGGCTCAGATCTTAAACTATTGTTAAGAGGGCTGCAAATTGCCCGTTGATCAACCACCTCCAGTCATCAAACATACCAAATTGCAGCCCTCTAGCCTCAGTAGTTTTATTTTATTTAGCAAGAAGTACGATCGCTTCGTAACGATATAGGACAGGCCACCACTGGGCTTCGAAGCAAGCTTCATGGGCCGCTGCTCATACAGCGTTATACCGAGACCACCGAAAGATAGATCTATTTTCGGTGGCTTTGAGTATGCGATGTAGCGGCTGCACAGAAAACTCGATTGCGCATTTTTTACTTGTTTTTCCTTCGGAATGATCGACCTTTTTCCTTCTTCACGTTCATCGATTCTGAAGACTATCAATTAGCCTTCAGTAGGAAAAGCAAACGTGATTGAAAATTGAATTAAAATCCTCTGAAATCGAAAGATAAATCCATTAGTTTAATGAAATACTCAGATCTAAACTTTAAAGGCTTTTTTTTTTTATTAGAGAACCGGATTCCAAAGTATTGAACCAAACGCGCCTAATAACGCAAATGAAAGGTAATTTTGATTTTTCTCTTCATGTATCTCGATTCCCAATTAATGAGAATTCCTCCGCGTTTGGGATAACGTAAAAAAAACGTCGTGTAGAGGCTTCTTGGTAATACTGATCTCTCAAACTCTGTCTTCTCATCCACCCGCCGAATGCGATGAAGTGGACGTCTTGGATGGAAAGAGAGAGAGAGAGAGAGAGAGAGAGAGAGAGAGAGAGATATAAGCAAGAACAACCACACAAATAAAGAGAAGATGATGAAGAAGAGGGAAGTGAGAGATTGTAATTTGAAAATTATCAGTTTTGCGGAAAAGGTTGGGGCGATGTCTACCTGCCCAGAAGAAAAAAAAAGAGAAATTACGATAACTTGAAGTCATCATGCTTTCGGCGTCAGAAGGTTCCTTATTAGCCTTTATTGTCGCCCTCCAGCAAATCAGACCAAATCTAGATCCTTTTCCATGTTA
This sequence comes from Macrobrachium rosenbergii, assembly GCF_040412425.1. Lineage (NCBI taxonomy): Eukaryota > Metazoa > Arthropoda > Malacostraca > Decapoda > Palaemonidae > Macrobrachium > Macrobrachium rosenbergii. Next base: position 35,884,822 of record NC_089791.1, read on the forward strand.
CTTTTATAGCATTGCTTTGGCCGAAGGAGAATGCCTCAGACCTAATGGATGGTTGTGGAAGGAAAGAATGGCTTCGATGAATTTCTTGGGATCCGAGGAACCTCCAGTTTCCCAGATCCCTTTGATGAAGCTTTATTGGCTCCAAATCACGGCCTCGGGCATTTTCGGATCCTCAAGGATTAATGAAAATATATTGATGCTGGAAAAGAAAAGTTTCAGACGTGAATAACGCAATACAGAGAGAGAGAGAGAGAGAGAGAGAGAGAGAGAGCGAACTACTAGAGGGATTGTGTGTAACTGGAGATTTAGATGAAAATAAATCAGCAAGTGGTACTGGAGTCTGGGCTGATCATTCCGAAGATATAATTTCTAGAAAAATTTATTGTTATTTCATCAGAATTGCTCAGCAGTTCTTTCATGTTTTTTTGTTTTAATATTGCTTATTTAGCTTTATCAAAATAGGATAGTGTTACGTAAATCGACTCCTTTACCACAGTTAATTTTTTTTTTTATTGTTAAACGCCAGTAACAAGAAGGCAGAAATATATATATATATATATATATATATATATATATATATATATATATATATATATATATATATATATAAAACTTTACGATCAATTAGTGCATTCGTCCTATCTTTGTTCGTCTTCGGTTGAAGCTTCCGAAGTTGATCACTAACAATAATAAGATGAAGGTGGAAAAGAATGGAAACTTGCTTGAAAGGCCGTATTTATTACCAAAGTTTTTCTTGCCGGAACAAAAGTTACGTGGCTTTTATGAAGCTTGTTTAGAAACTTTGCTCTTATAAACTTAATTTCCAATTAGTTTAATAGGTCTGTTTAGGAGAGAGAGAGAGAGAGAATCAAGTTCCTTTCTCTCTCTCAACCTTATTAGTTGCTCAATGTTTTATTTCATCATCTAGAATACATTAAAATTAATTATACTACATGACAGAAATTATTAGTTGCATTTCATATTTCTTCCATAGCTTTCCCTCAACACTTTAATTAAAAATCATTCTCAATTGACCGTTTCAAGGTAAACCAGTGTAAAGGTGTGTGTGTGTGTGTGTGTTTGTGTGTGAGAGAGAGAGAGAGAGAGAGAAACTAAAATTTCCTTTTGCAAATATAAATAGAGTAACGAACTGTACACAATTTTCAGGAAAGGTCCGAGAGAGAGAGAGAAAATCAAGTTAACATTTCTCCCTGTCAAACATGTTTTTGTTAAATGTTTCTTTCATTATCTGGAATATAAGAAAATTAATTATACTATATGATAGAACTTCTGTGTAGCATGTATTGTTTCTTCCTTGAAATTCCCTCAGGACTTCAAGGGATCACCATTCTTAAACTGGCTGTTTCAAGGAAACGCAGTTAGTTAGTTCACAGAGAAGCGGAATCTTCATTTGCTGTGAGTACGTCAGGAAAACAACGTAGTTTCAAGGAGTTAAATATGATAGTACAGATCTTTTTCGTGACGAGTCATACAAAAATTGACAGTTGAACCAATACAAAAATTTAAACAAATAAGCGAATCAATTACTGCTACATACAGATATACCACAACTGACGCGAACGCATAGCTCAGTAATTATGTACAAAACACTGTGTCCATAACCATCCCTATTCATCATGTTGCTGAGATCACGCACTTTGAGAAGAAACTCAACATTTGTTCACACTAGCGGATCCGGGGATGAGGGCGGGCAAGTGGGCCTCCCCCCAACACCCATGAAAAATATTGATAGAATAATAATATTGCAGATTTAGATAATAACATAAATATAAAAATGGGGAAAAAATTTAAAAATCGATTAAATAAATAATATATATATATATATATATATATATATATATATATATATATATATATATATATATATATATATATATATGTGTGTGTGTGTGTGTGTGTGTGTGTGTGTGTGCGTAATGTGAAAATTGGTGTCTCCCCCCACCCATGAAATTTTTCTGGATCCGCTAGTGTTTGTTCAGGAAGTAATCACCCATCACAGGTCATTCGTCAACAAACCAACAAAGTTCTTTTACGTGGTCACATTCTCCCTCTTAACGAAAAAGGAGTCGTGCTGATAAGTACAATTAATGATAAATGCCATTAGACATTAAACAGCAGTAGAAATCACGGCAAATAAGCGATATATTTTCGTCACACATAAAATCCTCAGCATTCAAAACGAGAAGCTACCAATCAAATGGACCAGATTTTTCACCACCCAATGCCTGCATTTGTTCGTCGTACCCAAAAGGAAATAATTCTCTTACCTTTGAAAATAGAAGTTTTTAATTCTCTTATCTTTGAAAGTAGAAAATTATTAACAGGAGAACTTTGTGGGCAGAGCCATCTGGGTATGTGCTTTTGAACGAGTGTGTACAAATGCTTGTGGAAACTGGAATGCGTTGAATTCTGTTTGCACCACACTATATTTCCAGTGTATAATTTATCTGTATTGATATGAGGAAGTTATATAGGAAATTACAGTTATACTGTTAAGCAAATCTTCCTCGTTCTTTTAATGTGGACATCTTTAATTCGCAATAAGAAAACATTTCTCTCTCTCTCTCTCTCTCTCTCTCTCTCTCTCTCTCTCTCTCTCTCTCTCTCTCTCTCTCTCTCTCTCTCTCAGTGTTTATACGCATCTCTACAAGTGTGAATCTTTCTTCAAGATCTCAGTACGAGGAAAGAGACAAGGCCGAGATTTAAAGCCAATAAAACTCTTGCCATCAGAGGACTCTGAGGAATTAATGGCTCCCCAGATTCCATGAAATTCATGGATGCCATTCTTCCACCCGGATCCATTAATTAGGTAAAGCGTACTTTGCCTCCTCGTCCACAGGAACTAATTACGGAAATGGACTTAGTAGTGATCAACCATGAATGACCGCGAGTTAAAATAATTCTTTATCTCTTTTCCTTGGCAAATTTATCTTCATTCCTTATGGAGTGCCATTCCCACCTTCATGTTACTGGCGTTTAATATTGAAAATAATTATCTATGGTAAAGGAGTCCATGATGTAACATTGTCTTTTTTTTTTTTTTTTTTTGATAAAGCTAAGTGAACAATATAATGACAAAAGAATATGAAAGGACTATTGAGCAATCCTGATGACGTCAGTAACTTTTTAAAACAACTAAACCTTCGGAAAAATCATCCCAGAGTTGAGTAGCATTTGCAGGTTTATTTTTATTAAAATTATATGCAGTTACACCCAGTCCCTCTCTCTCTCTCTCTCTCTCTCTCTCTCTCTCTCTCTCTCTCTCTCTCTCTCTCTCTCTCTGCGTATGTGTATATTTATGCCTGAAACTTTTCTTTTCCAGCATCAATATGTTTCACCAATCCCGAAGGCTCCGAAAACGTCTGAGGCTGTGATTTAGAGCCAATAAAGCCTCATCAAAGGGATCAGGGAAACTGGAGGTTCCTCGGATCCCAAGAAAATTCATCGAAGCCATTCTTTCCTTCCACAACCATCCATTAGGTCTGAGGCATTCTCCCTCGCCCGAAGCAGCGCTGGAAAAGCAACAGGAAAAAGGATCTAAATTTCGCCTGATTTGGTGGAGGCCGAATTCCAACCACCAAGGCTAATAAGGAACCTTCCGATGCCGAAGTCATGATGTCTTAAGGCTCTGTAATTTCTCTTTCTTCTAAGGCCAAGAGACATCGCCCCAAACTTTTCCGACAGTTGTGATATTAAAATCTGCTGGCAAATCAACAGTAAAGTCTCTTTCCCCTTCTCCTTTTTCTGCTTAATTGCATGTTCATGCTCGCTCTCTCTCTCTCTCTCTCTCTCTCTCTCTCTCTCTCTCTCTCTCTCTCTCTCTCTCTCTCTCCAGCATCTCATTTAGTGGGTGGACGAGAAGACAGAGTTTGAATGAGATCAATATTACCCAAAAGCCTCTACAATCCATTTTTTTTTTTCTTTTACGTTTTGCCGTTCACAGAGGCATCCTCATTAATCGGAAATCGAGACCGAAGAGGAAAAAAAATCAAAATTATCCTTCATTTGCGTTATTAGGCGCGTTTGGGTTCAATAATATGGAATCCGGTTCTCAGATAAAAAAAAAAAAAAAAAAAAAGGTCGTCTGTAAATTTTAGATCTGAGTATTTCATTACACTAATGGATTTATCTTTCGATTTCAGAGGACTTTAATTCAATTCTTAATCACGTTTGCGCCGCCTTTTCGAATGCTAATTGATAGTCTCCAGAATGGCTGAACGTGAAGACTGTGAAAGAAAAGGGCCGATCATTTCCAACGCAAATAAACGTATTCTGACGTAATGATATACTTAAGTCGTCATCATTCCCGGTGTTATGTTTTCATGTTTAAAGACTGTAAATAGTCCATAGCTTTTCTCACCAAAGTATCCCTGCAGTGGTAGCCGCTGCGCACCTATGTGCGCAATTGTAGGCAGTATTTAAGGTTCCTTGCAGCGTCCCCTCGGCCCCTAACTGCAACCACTTTCGTTCGTTTTACTGTACCTCCTTTCCTATTCTCTCTCTTCCATCTTACTTTCCACCCTCTCCTAACAATTGATTCAAAGTGCAACTGCTTTGAGGTTTTCCTCCTGTTACACCTTATAAACCTTTTACTGTCGAAATCCGTTTCAGCTCTGAATGACCTCATAGGTCCCAGCGCTTGGCCTTTGGCCTAAATTCTATATTCAGTTCAATTCATCACAGTCAAAATAAAGCGGCGCGCGAGTCGTTGAAAGTCTGTAAGTAGCAGGAATTGATTCCCTCATTCATTCATTATTGCAGCAGTTTAATTGCTAATTTTTAGTTTTCTGTAAAAGAAATTTACTGTGCCGGCTTTGTCTGTCCGTCCGCACTTTATTCTGCCCGCACTTTTTCTGTCCGCCCTCAGATCTTAAAAACTACGGAGGCTAGGGGGCTGCAAAGTGGTATGGCAATCATCCACCCTCCAATCATCAAACAAACCAAATTGCAGACCTCTGGCCTCAGTAGTTTTTATTTTATTTAAGGTTCAAGTTACCCATAATCGTGCTTCTGGCAGCGATATAGGATAGGCCAGCACAGGGCCGTGGTTAAAGTTTCATGGGCCGCGGCTCATACAGCATTATACCGAGACCACCGACAGGTAGATCTACATTCGATGGCCTTGGTTATACTTTGTAGCGGCTGTAATGAAAACTCGATTGCGCCAAAGAAACTTCGGCGCCATCTTGATTCCGCCCCTGTGTGGACTAACTGGTTTTCCTTGAAACGGTCAGTTAAGACTGATTATCAATTAAAGCATTGAGGGAATTCTAAGGAAGAAATATGAAATCCAACTAATAATTTCTGCCATATAGTATAATTAATTTTAATATATTCCAGTTACTGAAATAAAACATTGAACAAATAATAAGGTTGAGAGGGAGAGAGATGAACTTGCCTCTCTCTCTCTCTCTCTCTCTCTCTGCTCACCTAGTAAAGTGATTGATTATTAAACTTATAAGAACTAAGTGTGTAAACAAACTACATCAAAGCCCCTAACTTTTGTTCTAGCAAGAAAAACTTTGGTAATAAATGCGACCTCGGCGAGTTTCCCGTCTTTTCCGCTATTATCTCATTATTATTATTTATCAGTTTCGGAATCTTCAGCCGAAGACGAACAAGGACGGTGGATAAAAAATAGAATATATTCTATGTTATATGATTGTCAAGTCTTTGCAAGGTAGGTAGAATTTTTCTTTATGTCTTATACATTATATATATATATATATATATATATATATATATATATATATATATATATATATATATATATATATAATATAAAATGCGTTTGTGTTTGTGTTTGTATATGTACAGGTTCATACATACATATATATATATATATATATATATATATATATATATGTATATATATATGTATATATATATATATATATATATTATATACACATGTATATAGATAAATAGATAGATATAGATACATATGTATAATAGATATTTTAGATAGATATAGATATTGGTATGCTGAATATATTTTACATATACATTCATATTGTGTGTGTGTATATATATATATATATACATATATATATATATATACGATTATATGTATGTATGTGTATGTGTATGTGAACGCGTGTTCGTTCACGTATTTTTTTTAAGAGAGAGAGAGAGAGACCGAGTGATATCCATCATCTTTAAGCATTCATTCCATATAATAGACTTAGGTTAGTGGTATAGCCATCTGCATTAACTCCGGTAATTTGCATCTTATTCGACGCGGGTGCAAATTGGACAGATTAAAAGCCATCTCTCGGTATTTCTCCACGTAACTCGCTTCCTTTCTGCAGTTCAAAGGCTTGAGCAGGAGTGTTCCTCGCGTGAAAATGATTTTTTATTTTCAATTTTAAATCTTGTGTATGTATAAGAGTTTCGGTCTCTTAGTTCTCAGTTCTGTGAAATGGCTCTCGTTAAGTCAGTGTTGTAACACTAATGTTTTAGTGCGAATCGGCCAGTTGTTATTTTAATTTAGTTACTCGGGATGTCGGTTGTTCTCTTATCGCGTCTGCGGAGATAGGGTCTTCCTTCAGATTTTCCAGTTCAAGACTTTTTTTTCCCTTTTGTACCAAGGTTTGGAATTCTTTTGCTGCTTCTGTTTTCCTTGCTTTAAGGAGGGCATTCGCCACTTATTCCTTCCGCTTTTATCCTTCTCCATTCTTCCTTCGTGGATCTGACAGTAAACACCCATACCTGACATCATTGAAGTTTCTGTCATGGTCTCTGTTTGGATTGTAACTTTTGGTTGGCTTCAATGGTAGTTCTGAGAGAGAGAGAGAGAGAGAGAGAGAGAGAGAGAGAGAGAGAGAGAGAGAGAGAGAGAGTTAGAGAGATTCCCATATCATGGCGAAAGGACTCTCGATGGCCTTCATATCCTTTGTCAAGTTTCAGTTGTGCCAGTGACTGTATCCCTGCTTTGTGATTCTCAGAAATTGTTTTCAATACTTAGGTCAAATTCAACTGGAGTTATTTCATTACAGGTCAGAATGTACTTAGTGTCATTCAGTATCCGCGATGGCTCTTGCAATGTAATTTGTTTCAGTAATGTCGGAGTATTAAAGAGTATCGCTCAGTGCGATTAAAACCGTCCATTTACAAATTGTAAAAATTAGAATTAACTCAGCTTTGATGGTTTTCCTCCCTGGGAAGCGCTAGATTGCAGAGGACTGTGTTCTGAGCTTTGCGTAGTGTTCAGCTGGTATCACCAAATGGGATGTTTCCACGACACACCATTAATGGTTGTACGGACAATTAGAAACATTTAGGTGAATGCAAACATTCCCAAATGACGTTAAGTTGCCGACGTTCATGTAGCAGATGAGCATTATGTACGAAAACATCAACATTTCCTTTTTCGAATAGTTTTTCAGAGGCGGTCATTAGTCTTCGAGAACCGTGGTAGTTCAACCCGATCTCTAGATCTTGGTTCAACCAAGATATACAATTTAGCATGCTTGCGAGAGCGTGAGAATTACGCTTGCTCTGAGAGGTGAACAGGTACTTACGACAACCAAGAGAAGAG